>NW_024061854.1:0-53905 GCF_006381635.1 Hibiscus syriacus
CTAAGATTGATCAAGGAAAAGATGTTGAGGTTTCAAAGGGAACTTGAAGGGAAAAAAAGCCAGAATAATCAAAGTATTTTGGAATCAATCACTAAAAGCCAAGAGTCTTTGGTTGATCAAATTATCGCAAAGTTATTTGGCTTGAATCATGAAAGTACTCCTGGGGCAGGGACATATGAAGGAGTAACTGTGCCACCTACTCCGCAGGTGGTTATCTCACCAAGAATCTTACCAGGACTTCAAGGGGACTCATCCGCTGCGAAAGCACAAGCCTCATCTACTATAAAAGTATAGACTTCTGTATCCAATCCTCAGAATAATCTAGATGACTACCATATACCAAATTTTGATGAAGAGGACAAGACAAAGAAAATGGAGGAAAAAATCAAGCATTTGGAAAACCAGATAAAGATGGTAAAAGGGGACAACAACTATTATGGAGTTGATGCTTTTGAATTAAGCCTAGTCCCAGATTCGATTCTTCCCCCTAAATTTAAAGTCACAGACTTCAAGAATCTCGATGGAAACAGTTGCCCTTCAGCTCACATTGCCATGTTCTGGTGAAAGATGACAAGATACATAGGGAATGACCAACTCTTGATTCACTGCTTCCAGAAGAGTTTGTAGGTTCACTGCTTCCAGAAGAGTTTGCAGGTTCAGCTGGGTGATACAATCAGTTGAACCACTCGTACATTCGAACATGGAAAGATCTTGACAAGTTATTCTTGGAACAGTACAAACATATAAACGACATGAGGTCGGATCTTGTTTTGCTACAAAGCATGGAAAATAAGTATAATGAAAGTTTCTGATAGTATGCACATTGATGGGGGATTTAGTTGTACAGGTTCATCTTCCATTGGATGAAAAAGAGACAAGGAAACTCTTCGTACACACTCTGAAGGCTCCTTACTTCGGGCATTTAGTTGCAATTATGTCCGAAAACTTCTCTGATTTAGTTATGGCCGGAGAGATGGTGAAAACGACCATTAAACAAGGACAAATTGAAGGAGGTGAGTCTAGCATAAGAACTCCTATGAATAAAAGAGAATGAGAGATCAATAATGTCAACGCTTTCAACACCAGCAAAGGTGTTACGATCGCCAAACCAATTTTAGTTGTACCGTCAGATACTTCTAAACAAGATTCAAGGGAACCAATGAGAGAAAGAGAGAGGGAACATTTTGATCTTTCCCATGACTTATAAAGAGCTCTACCAATAGCTTTTTGACACACATGTGGTGTCACCTTATCCAGTGGAACCTTTAAAGCCCCTATACCCCAAGTGATATGATAAAAATGCACATTGTGAATATCATGGTGGTGTTCTGGGGTTTGTTATCGAGAATTGTCTCACCTTTAAAAGAATTATGCAACGAATACGCAAAAAGAACTGTATTCATTTTAATACTTCGGAATCACCTAAAGTTGCACATAACCCTCTGCCTAACCACCAAGAAAGTGGAGTTAATACAATCATCGATGAGAAGGGTAAGAGGGTTAAAACAAGCATTTCCTAAGTAAAGTCTCCTCTAGCCTGGGTATAGAGGTAGATGGTAAAGGCGAGATTTCTTGCACCACATTTGGTATACCGAATATGAAGATGGTAATTATTGATGTTATCATGATGAAGAGGGACATGATGTGCAGGAATATTCGACGTTTAAAACTTTTATCCAGCTCATGATGGATAGAAAAGAGCTAGAATTCTACGAGAAAGTCAAGGACACTCCATAAGCTGATGTTTGTACGACTGGAGATTCATGATATGGATATGGTGCAAGCCGACCTTTGATAATCACCCATAAGGCAAAAGTAACAGATAAAGCACTGAAAATAGTGGTGATTGTGGCACCAAGACCTTTTCATTACAAGTGCCTTGGAAGTATGAATGTTATGGTAAACTCTTTAAAGGAAGATACTAATGAAGTTGGGCATACTATTGTGAAATACTACTCCCAAAAGTCTAACTTACCCCTGAGACCTCCTGAACCATTCAAAGGGGATACACTAGAAATAAATGAGTCAATAAAGGAAGAAGAGACTGTGGAGTTCATGAAATTTCTAAAACGCAGAGAGTACAACATTGTGGAATAATTACATAGCTTGTCGCACGTATTTCAATATTGGTACTATTACTAAGTTTGGAGGCACACAGAGAGGTACTTATGAAGGTCTTAAATCAAATATTTGTGCCAAATGACATACTAATCAATAAGATGAATCGACTGGTTAACAACATCCAAGCTGATAATCTCATCTCATTTTCCGATGATGAGATTCCGTCCGGAGGAAGAGGTCGAGTTAAAGCATTACACATTACCACTAATTGCAAGGGGCATACCTTGCCAAGCGTATTAATTGACAATGGTTCGTCCTTAATGTAATGCCTTTAGTCACTTTGTAAAGGCTACCAATGGATACCTCCCACATGAGATCGTGCCAGAGTGTGGTTCGAGCATTTGATGGGACAAAGAGAGAAGTGCTCGGCAAAATTGATGTACCATTGACCATTGGACCCGATACTTATAACATAGAGTTTCTGGTGATGTATATTATGCCTTCTTACAACTGCCATTTGGGAGACCTTGGATCCATCAAGCTGGGGCAGTACCATCAACACTGCACCAAAAAGTCAAGTTTGTTATCGATATAACTATGATAATTATCAATACTGAAGAATATATAGTGGTAAGCGTGACCACTGATGCCCTTACATAGATATGAATGAGGAGGCCTTGAATTGTTCATTCTGGTCATTAAAGTTTGTTAATGCCACATTTGTAGCTGAAGGTGTAAGATTTCCAAACCCAGGCTCTCAGAATGCACTAAATGGAAATCAAGCAGACTTTCGGGAGAGGTGCAAAGATAGGAAGAGGTTTTGGGAGTTCTCTACAAGGAAAAGTCAGCCCCATTTTTCCTGCTTTAAAGTTAGATCAATTTGGGCTCATGTTTTATCCCAGTTATCAAAAAAGAATAAATGAGATTCAGAAATGCCAAGAAAGAAGAAGGGCATGGTTGACTGGGGAAGAAATTCAAGGGAAGCCAATGTATTTTCCCCCATTCACAACACATTCAGGTTTGGTGGCAATGCTTTTGAGGAAGAAATGATGATAGCCTTACCTGATATAGAAGAAGCTCTGAAAAACTTGAGCATCAATGCCATAACAACAGATAACACTAAAGGTGCGGATAGATCTAGAATTCGTCCTTTACCACCAGGGTTCGTGCTTGACAACTGGATAACTGAATAACTACCTGTGGTTTTCAAACCTCTTTCAGAGTAATACTCAAACTTTCCCTATTTGTCTATACCAGAGGCAATAGGTGATCTTTTGTAAGGGTTAATAAATTGTTTTTATTTACATTTCAATAAAAGATGCAATTTTCTTTCCCGACAAATTTTCTTCCTTCTTCATTTCTTTTTTCCTTTTGTATTTAATTTTATTTCTTCATTTCATGTGGGATATTTTCCTCTCGTTAATACATATTTATCTTCTCCTTTCAGGTCCTTAGATATTAATAATGTGGACAATGATGATTCTGACCCGGAGGTGGATTTTGAGCAGTTCAAGTGTCTTAGGGAAGTCAATGAATGTGACAATGAAAAAGAGTGTAACTTACATTCTAAATTATTAAGAATTGTGGAGAAATAAGACAAACAAATATTTCCACATGAAGAGAAAATCGAAATTTTAAATTTGGGCACAGAAGAGTAAAAAAATGAAGTTAAAATTGGCACAACACTTTATCGGAAGCAAGGAAAAGCTTGATATACTTACTTCAGGAGTACAAAAATGTGTTTTAATGGTCGTATCGAGACATGTCTGGTCTAGACACGAATATGGTAGTCCACAAACTTCTCATCAAGCCAAATGCAAACTCGTACAACAAAAGCTAAGGAGGATGAGACCTTAAATGCTCCTTAAAATAAAAGAAGCAGTTTGATGCTGAATTTCTTCAAGTGGCCAAGTATCCAGAGTGGGTGCCTAACATTGTGTCGGTGCCAAAGAATTATGGAAAAATGTATGTGCGTCAACTACCAAGACCTCAATAAGGCGAGCTCTAAAGACAACTTCCCCATGCCACACATAGATACTCTGGTGGACAACACATCGGGAAATGTTTTCTTCTCATTCATGGACGGATTCTCAGGATACAACCATATTAAAATACATCTAGATGACTTGGATAAAACCACGTTTGTCATAATGTATGGAACATTTTGTTACAAGGTGATGTCCTTCGGATTAAATAATATTGGGATAACATACCAAAGAGCTACGATGACCTTATTTCATGAGATGATGCATAAGGAGATTGAAGTTTATATTGATGACATGATTGTCAAAGCACAAACTAAAGATGAACATGTCCAGAATCTAAGAAAACTCTTTCGAAGATTAAGAAAGTTCCAGTTGAGACTGAATCCTAATATGTGTACCTTCGGAATAACATCTGAAAAACTGTTACGCTTCATTGTTAGTAGGAAAGCTATTTAGGTTGATCCAAACAAAGTCAAGGTCATTTAGAACTTACCTCCCCCACGAACACAGAAAGAAGTTAAAGGTTTTCTGGGTAGACTAAACTACATCGCTCGATTCATATCTCAATTGACAGACAAATATGATCCAATTTTTCGTCTTATTCGAAAGAAAAATTCTGGAGCATGGGATGAGGACTACCAAAATGTATTTGAGAAAATAAAAGAGTATTTATCTTGCACTCCTATCTTAATGTCTCTCATCCCGGGCAAACTTCTATTCATTTATTTATCCATATTTGAGAATTCGATGGGATGTGTCCTGGGCTAACATGATGAGTATGGATGAAAAGAGAGCCATTTATTACCTGAGTAAGAAGTTCACTGATTGCGAGGTTAGATATCCACCCATTGAAAAAGTTTGTTGCGCTTTAGTATAGACTACATGAAGGCTCAGACAATACATGTTGTACCACACCACTTGGTTGATTTCCAAGTAAGATATGCTAAATACATGATAGGTGTGCCCGCTCTCTAAAAAGTTAGCCTGGTGGCAAATGCTTCTCTTTGAATTTGACATTGAATACGTGAGCCAAAAGTCTATAAAGGGCAATGTCATATCAGACTTCTTAGCAAACAAAACTTCTAAAAATTATGAACAGTTGAACTTTGATTTCCAGATGAAGACTTGATGGCCTTATCTTTAGAAGAGGTAAGCATTTCCACTTGTGACACTTGGAAAATGCATTTCGACAATGTATCAAATGTGTTAGGACATGGCATCAGAGCTATCCTGGTCTCACCTAAAAGAAATCATTACCCGTTCACTAGAAGATTGAACTTTGATTGCACTAACAACATGGAGGAGTATGAAGCTTGTGTTTTAGGGATTTGAACTGCTATTAGATAAAATAAAAAGACTTTGCGGGTATATAGAGATTCTGCCTTAGTGATTTATCAACTCTGAGGAGAGTGGGAGACAAAAGATGTCAAGCTGATGGAATACAAAAAGCTCATATTGGATCTACTCGAAGAGTTTGACGAAGTCACTTTCCATTACGTGCCTAGAGAAGAAAATCAAATGGCTGATGCCTTAGCAACCTTAGCAGCAACATTCAAGGCTGGTGGGATCCGATATAATGTCAATCGATATGCAATCATAAGAGTACCCGGCTCATTGCTAGCAAATCAAAGAGGTAAAAGACCCAAACCTTGGTACCACGACATTCTGTAATACAATAAAAGTTAAGGCTATCCGGAAGAAGCCACTAAAACTGACAAAAGAACAATCAAAAGGATGACGGCCATATATGTTCTTGATGGGGAAATCTTATACAAGAAAAGCTATGATCGAGTCTTGTTAAGATATGTAGATGCAGAAGAAACAAAGATGATCATGGAAGAGATACATGATGGAGTTTTTGGAACTCATGCAAATGGACATATGATGGCAAGACAAGTTATAAGATGCGAATACTTCTGGTCCACATTAGAGAGCGGCTTCATCAACTATGCTAGAAGACGTCATAAATGCCATGTCTATGGGGATAAGATAAATGTTTCGCCTCGTCCTCTTCATGTGATGACGACATTGTGGCCCTTTTCTATGTGGGGCATGGATGTCATTGGACAAATCCATCCAAAAGCTTCAAATGGTCATTGGTTCATACTTGTGGCAATTGACTATTTTACTAAATGGGTGGAGGTTGTGTCATATGCCAGTGTCACTCAGTCCACTATTTGTAAATTTTTGAAAAAAAAAGATCATATGTTGATATGGTTTACAAGAAAGAATCATTTCCGATAATGAACCAAATTTGAACAACAAGATTATGGATGATGCTTGTGAACAATTTAACATAAATCATCACAACTCTACTGCTTATCGATCAAAAATGAACGGAGCGATTGAAGCATCAAATAAAAATATTAAGAAAATAGTGGAGAAAACGACTGAGACATACAAAGATTGGCACGAGAAGTTACATTTTTCCTTGTTTGCTTATCGAACTTCGGTACGGACTTCGATTGGGACAACCCTATTTTTATTAGCATATGGGATGGAGGTGATATTTCCCATTGAGGTGGAAATCTCATCACATCGGGTTTTGTCAGAAGTTAAACTGAATGATGTAGAATGAGTGCAAACTTGATATGATCAATTGAACCTAATAGAAGAAAAAAAGGTTGAAAGCCATTCACTATGGCTGACTCTACCAAAAACGAATGATCCGAGCACACAACAAGAAGGTCTACTTAAGAGTATTCATGAAAGAGATCTTGTCCTGAAAAAAATATGGCCAATCCAAAAAGATTCTAGAGGAAAGTGGATGCCAAATTGGGAAGGGCCTTATGTCGTAAAAAATGCCTTCTCCGGATGAGCGCTTGTTTTGACAGAAATGGATAGGCCGAAACTACCAAATCCTATAAACTCTGATGCAGTCAATAAATATTTCACTTAGGGTGAAAACCTGAAAGGGCACTCTAAGTTGATTTTTTTAAAAGCGGCTTAGGGTGAAAACTTGAAAATGCACTCTAAGTTAAAAAAGAAAAAAGAGAAAAAGAAAATTTATGAAGAAAAATAGAGGTTTAGAGTAAAAACCCGAAAGGGCACTCTAAATAGAAATGTAAAGGTGGATCCAAGATGAAAACCCGCAAATGGTGTCTTGAAATCGAGGGAGGATCCAAGTTGAAAACCTGAAAGGGTGGCTTGGAAGTTGATTCAAGATTCGCGCACGTGAAGGTCCCGGATCAAGGCAATAAAGCATCACAGCATCTAAGTCTTCAGAAGACTTAGTGATTTAGGAGGAGCTTTGTATTCTTCAAATATTGTCACATCTTCGAAGTCCCCTTGACAAAAATTGCACTCAAAAGTCATTTAACGGTGCGCCAGTTCAAAAGCGCCTGCATTATCCAGATCTTGGGCATTTACTTGTACTCCTATATATGTTGACTTTTCAGAATGTTTGCCATATATTCTTTTTCCTCCTCATAAATAAATATAGTGGCTGTAACATCCCAATCAGCGGTAAGTGACCAAAATGTAAGAACTTTTAAATTCAATGTTTGAATTAGAATTAATCTGTAAACTCAAGGATTTATAGCAGAATTTATATGTATGGTTTAATGGGAATTTTGGTTTAATGAAGAGGGAAAAATGGTCTTTTTCTAGAGGGATTTTATCCTCTTTTTTAATGGAGATGTGCACGTGGGTTTGAGTAAAAGCAAAGGAGTTTCTGGAACCATTTCCTTCTCTTTTCTTCTTCTACGTGTGACCCATTTATAAGGTAAGTTTTTCAATTATGTTGGTTTCTTTGAATTTTGGTTGGCTAATGGAAGTTTGGATTATATATAAACTCAATGAAAGCTTATATAGCATTAAATCAACAAAATGAGTGTTTTAGAGATGGATATGTAAAATGAGGTTTTAGATGAAATTTTGTTATGGATGAGTTTTTGAAGTTTGAATGAGATTTTTGACTTGTCAAGGATTAAACTTAAATGTTAGAAGTGTTAGATATGTCTAAGAACATGGTTGAAAAGTTGGTTTGATTTTGAGATTTAAGTGTTCAAACTGGAATTTGGATAATTAAGAGTGGTAAGTGTATGACAATTGGTGTAGAAGTATAAGGGTGAGTTTTAAAGCTTAAGGTATGTGTTTAGGAGAGTTTTGGGAAGATGTTTAGGTGATTTTCGGGTTGAAAATGGCTATTTTGGGCTTAGGGTATCGGTACCCTTATAAACATGTACCAATACCTCATAAGTTGAATATGAGTAATTACATAGGGTTGTATCGATACCTTTTGACAGAGGTATCGATACCACCATGATGGTATCGATACCTCTATCAAAAGGTATCGATTGGTATCGATACCTAAAGGATAGTATCGGCACCCTTAAAACTTTGAATGTAAATTAGGTATCGGTACCTTGAGGAGGTATCGATACTCTTGAAACTTCGAATGTAATTTTGGTATCAGTATATGTGGAGGTATCGATACCCCTGAAGGGTGGTATCGTACCTTTAGGGTGGTACCGATACCTCCAAGTATGAAATGAAATATAGGGTTTCTTGCATCCAAAGTTATTATGATCCAATATAATTGAGTTAGGAATAATATTGATTTTAGATTGTCTTGTGTAGTGATTGAACGTATTTGACTTCCAGTCAGCTTGGCATTTTGAGTATCAATTCGAAAAGATTTGGATTAGACCTTAGTGAGACAAAGTTAAGTGCAACTTCTCTTTATTGTAATAGAGTTGAGGAAGGTTTGCGATAAGCCAACCTCTGTTTTTTTATCGAAAACTTTATATTTATTTTATGTTTTATTTAATTGTTTTATTCAATTTTCATTTTACAAACTATGTTTTATGACTATATGTTATAAAAATATGAACTTCGAACCAGTGAATGTGAATATACTCTATGACAGAGAAGCTATGTGAATAAGAAACACTTTGCATAAGGAGTGGACTTAATTATGTGATTAAAAGCCCAATGTATATGTATGAGGATTAGAGGTATAATTGGTATGCCAAGAGTCGAGGGTCTATGTGGTCCTTCGAGACAAATATGTGGCACTTCGGTGCAAATTACGAGCTGTGGTGACAACATTAGTGCATAACCTCATAGTACTAAAATACCTAGGTTTCTCAGTAGTATACCTTGGGCAATTGGAACAAAGACATACAAAGTATAATTATTCATAAGTATAGCTTTGATATGGAAATAAAGAAAGTTCTTTGAAAAATATTTTGAATAAAACCGATAAGATTTCTGTTATTAAGCTAGCAATATTAGTATTGCCTCACTAACTCATTGACTTAGCATGTGTTTTCTCACGCGTAGATTCGAAGAAAGCTGAAGATTTATTTAGGTTGAGGATATCATACACTTCAGAAGATCAGATCATAACAAATTAAATGTAGGTTTTTGTTATTTTGTAAACAGTTGGCATGTATTATACGTTTAATTTGAAATGTTCTGGTCAATTTTATAAACTTATATATTTGTATGTTGTAAACTCTTACTTTTGATTATCTATGTAAATTATTAAGATTTTATGTGAAATAATTTTCTATTTATAATAGTATTATTTTCTTTATTGATTGGAATAATAAATTTTAAATTTATTCCTATTTGTGAATTTCTTATGTTTTGAAAAGTCAAATGTGACACCTCGGATTCATATTGGGCGGGTACTGGTCAATGGTGTTACATTTAATGGTATCAGAGCTATGTTTTAAGTGATTTTGAGTCCGAAATAAAGTCGTTTTTGGTTTTAAAAAGAGTACATGCCAATTTTTTTAATAAAGCCTTTTTGATCTGATAAGGGATTAATATGTTATCCTCGCTAATATTTTTTTAGTAATTGATCTTAATAGATGTCGAATTTTTAAGGCTCCCGAAGTGATGCGGGAGATAGGATGGAAGAAAATAGTAACTCACCTGCCCTGAGCAGGCAGGGTGAGGAGCAGACACAGCCTGAAGTACCTGTTCAAGATCAGGGGACATTTTTTCAGACGTTGGACGTGATCCTGACGTGTTTCCAACCGTGTATCTCCTCAGCCCCTAAGATGAATATCCCTAAAGAACTGAGGAGTTTAGGAGCACCTAAGTTTAAGGGAGAAGCATAAGAAGGTCCAGTTGCTGCAGATATGTGGCTTCATGACTTGAAGGTTATGTTAGAGAATCTCCATTGCTCTGAAATGGAGAAATGGATGGTGTAGTTTCGTTATTAAGAGGCCAAGCCAGGATATGGTGGTCTAATGTGATGATGAGAGTGGCAAAAGATCATGCGTGGTCACTTTTTCTGGAGGAGTTTAAGAACAAATACATAGGGGATCAGTTCATTCGGCAGATGAGGTAGAAATTCATGAATTTAAAGCAAGGGTAATCACACAATGTATGAGTTTGAGTGTGAATTCAACAAGTTGAGTAAATTTGCTATCGAGTTTGTTCCTACAGAGAATGACTCCTATGATTGGTTTGTGGAGGGTTTACGACCCATATTGAAAGAGTTGTTGTTGGCTCTTAACCTCTCTTCCTTCCAAGAGGTTGTGAATCGAGCTAAAGATCTAGAGCGAGTTTAAAATGAAAGGTTTACAGAGCAGTGGACGCAATGGAATAAAAAGATCTGGTGCATCGTCTGGTTCTTCATAATTAAAGAAGAATAAGGTTCAAGTTCTCAACCTCAGACCAGGGCAGAATCCACAACATCCTCAGGTAGAGGATCAAATCCGGGAAGAGAAAGAAAAGCTTATTCAGTGGAATCTGGAGTGGATAAGCCAAAGCAATGTCAGCACTATAGGAAAAACCATAGTGGAGTATGCAAACGGGTCTCCAGAGCTTGCTTTAAATGTGGAGAGGTAGGGCATTTTATTCGAGACTACCCAATAATGATTGGAGAGCCTGCCCAAACAGAGAGATCTATAGTTGCACCAGTGAGAGGAAGAGGTCGAGGAAGAGGAAAAATCAATCCGATTCTACTATTCAACCTGAAATGTGTTCTACCACTCGGGTTTACAATCTGAAGACCAGTGAAGATTGTGATGACCCAAAAATCATTGCATGTAGTTTTCAAATAGCTGGTAAATTTGTCTTAGTTTTGATTGATTCGGGATCGAATTATTCCTATGTCAGTAGTAAATTGGTTAAGGATTGAGCATTCCCTTAGAACATATTCGTAGTGAGATGATTGTGACGAATCCATTAGGAAATAGTACTCGGGTGAGTCAAATCTATAAAAGGTGTCCCATAAGGATTCAGGGAATTGAATTCCCTGCTAATCTAATGGAATTACCCTTTAATGAATTTGAGGTTATTCTGGGAATGGATTGGCTTTATCATTATTATGCCAATTTAGATTGTCGACTTAAGCGAGTTTAGTTAACAAGTCTCGAGGGATTGGAAGTTAAAGTGGTTAGTGAAAAAATCCATCATTTAGCTAATGTGATATCGGTGATGTCGGCTCAGAAGTTGATGCTGCAGGGATGCCAAGCGTACATTACTAATGTAATCGATACAAGAGTCAAAGAAAGTATACTGAAAGATATTCCTATAGTCAGAGAGTTTCCAGACGTATTTTCTAATGATTTGCCTGGGTTACCTCCAGATATGGAGGTTGAGTTTCAAATTGAGGTGATGTTTGGATCAACACCAATTTCGATGGCTCCTTACAGGATGGCTGTAACACCCATAACCCGTACAATTATACCTATACAGATTATAGATGTCACCGAATTTTTAAAACCATTTTCCAATTCAAAAGTGATTTAAAATTTATTTTCTTAAAATGGTAACTAATATTATAAAAATATCATATAAATTATGTTTCGTTATAACAAATTTAATTCAAAAGATTTTTATGAATAGTACCGTGAACAGTGCACAATGAACAGTGAGGGTATCAGTGCCCATATAATATTATGGAAAATTTTTAAACGTGGGTATTGTTCATTATTATTCACTGCTACAGTAAACGCTACAGTTATTATTCACTGCTACAGTAAATTCAGCAAAATATATATAAAACTCATAAAAACTAATCCTTTCTCCACTAGTTACCATTTTGTTTCCAAATTTGTTCAACAAAACAAATCGAACATTATTAATTACATGCCACTATCTAATTCAAATTCCATCATAGGATGTCTTACTGATATTGAAATATACTTCACGATGCTTGATGTCCCTTTGAACTCTTTATTTCACTACTGGCTTTTTACCTACGCGTGAAAATCATCACACGCTAAGTATATACTTAGTGAGGCAATTAAAACAATAAACAGTGCAATACAATTCATGCATGAATTTCAATATCAATTTCAAAATGCCATAAAATCATGTTACCAACCTATCCAATATTTTACAGTGATAAAAAATGATATAAAATTTCTTATCATTTATCATATAAGCTCGTAAGCTTATTCTACCAATATACTTACCATTTATTCCATAAGCTCGTAAGCTTATTTTACCAATATACTTACCATTTATTCCATAAGCTCATAAGCTTATTTTACCAATATACTTACCATTTATTCTATAAGCTCCTAAGCTTATTTTACCAATATACTTACCATTTATTCCATAAGCTCCTAAGCTTATTTTACCAATATACTTACCATTTACTCCATAAGCTCGTAAACTTATTTTACCAATATACTTGTCATTATTCCATAAGCTCGTAAGCTTATTTTCATGTTTACCATTTATTAACCAATAAACCATAACCCAAAGTATAACTGTATGAGGAACCCGATATAGGAGTCAAATATTGCACCGAAGTGTTGAGGTCGAGCTTTACTCACCTAATAATGCACCGTAGTGCTAAGGTCGGGCTTTACCCACCTGGTACACCGTAGTGTTTTGTATCGTGTCTTCACTAGAAACTTTAGGCCTACACTATATGCCTTCTCTAGACACTCTAGTCCTACCTAATATGCAGCTGCTAGATTCTATGGCATACCATTAATACCACTGTCCTCAATAACCTACTTGGGCATGTAGTTTTTTTTTTGATCCATCCATGGCAAAGTATATCAATATCATTTAACATTGGGCAGTTCATACCCGAAATAATATTCATGGTAAATTATCACATTTTCTATAATCAATGCATTATAATTTCACACTATGACATATCAATGTTATATCGAAGTTATCAAAATGACATAATATCATGCTGATATAAACAAGGTCGACTTATTGCAAGTCTTCTTGATAATGTATAAAACATCCATGTATAATGTCATGCATGTATTGCACTCACCTTGACACTTTATATCTTTCAAAATATGTGTCTCACTATTGTCCACAATAAACCCTTTTTATACTTGACTTGCTTTAATCGCAAATCAATCATGATCTGTATAAATCACAAATTTATAATGATACACATGTTAGTATTGTACTAACAAAAACATATCCCTTAACAACTCCATAATAACTTGGAACTCATTTTCTATCAAAATACTTTAACACTTATTAATTACTTTTAATATTGGAACCAACTTTTCCAATTTACACAAAATGGTCCTCCACCATTTTATCACTTAAATTCTTAATACCAAAAATTCCAGCATTGAAATTATTTCCATTCAAATGCTTTGACAAAAGCATAATTACATTTAAGTACCCCAACTATGCAAATGTTGTACTTAAATCACAAATCTTTTCAAACTTCCAAAATAGTCAAATTTCACATTCTAACTCTATTTTAATTCCAAACAATAATTTTCAGCATAGTACATCAATTATATAATACTTCCTTTATCATTTCCAACCCATATATAATTTTTCCATATTTTTTCTCACTCAAACAATCCATGGCAGAAACTTAAAGAACAAGTTCTAGAAAAATTAAACATGTTCTAATCATCATACATGCTTGAATATGAATCTACTACCTCACAAACATCAAGATCCATCATCAATTTCATGATCCCTTATATGAACACAAACTGTAGAATTTGGGATCTATGAACACCAACAAGATTATCATGCAATATTGGTACCAAATGATAGCGTTTTTCACGTATAAAATTTTCTCTTTTACAGCATACTCAAAATCCAAATGAAATTGCTTAAAAATTGAATTGAAGTTTTCTCTCACCTTTGGAGAAAACCCACGCAGCTTGGAGAAGAAGATGAGAAATTTGGAATGAAATGTTGGGTGCATTTCATATTAGTTTACATTTCATTCCACTTTGATTGAATAAAATATTCATTTAATTGAGATAAGACCAAATCACCCTTAATGAATCTTCCTATTCACCATAAAACCATGAAAACTCATCCTTATCATCTTCCAAAGTCAAATACGAATTAATTTGACTTTAATTTCTAAAATTTCCCTTGAATATTTCAAATATTGTGTTTTAGTCACTAAATTCCATTATTTCGAATAAATCTAAAAAATTGCATATTTGCAAACCAAATTTCTCTGATCTAAAATATTAAAATAATATTTCCAACCCTTTTATAACATCCTTCAAATTTTTGTAAAATTCCAATTCAATCTGAATTACCGATTCCTTACCGGACTTTAACCATTTCTATTTTTTCTTTACTAAAATTCCAAATCCAAAAAATATGATTTCTATAAAACCCCACTCTCAAGAGTAAACTATCGATTTATGGAATAAAATTCTTTTTAGGAAATTATCACTTAATTCCTCAAACTTTTCCTAATTTTTTACTTTGACCATCAAACTTTCAAAATTTTCATTTCGGTCATTATCTAAATTTTTGGGGTATTTCAATTCTCCCCTCCTTAAGAAAATTCGTCCTCGAATTTTTAAACTTTCTATTGAAACTCTAACTCCCTTTTTATAAGAATTGCACTTTCCATTGTAAATTTGTAACCCAAATTTGGGGTTGTACTAACTGGTAAGACGTGCCCTCGCCTTAACTATAGACTTCTTCTGCGATAGCTCAAGATGAATAAGCCGTGCCTATGCCTTATGCAAATACCTCTTCTGGTCTTGCCAACTTCTTGAATTCTGATTTTTCCTCCTTACTTTGGGAATTTTTTAAAGATCATGCAAAACATTAGATTTTAAACCTGTTTAATCTAATTCTTCAACCTGATATGAAAATGTGTAGATATTATTTCTTCATATCATCATATTTTTCACAAGTAACATCCTCGACATTATGATTTTGCTAAATCACTATGACTATAGGAATCGTCTTGTTACGCAGTTCTTTGATTTCTTGAGCTAAGATCCGAACTGGTTCTTTTTCATAAGTCAAGTCTGGTCGGATCTCAATTTCCTCTGATGAAATGGCATATGAAAGATCTGAACAATAATTTCTAAGCATCGACACATGAAAAATATTGTGTACTTTGTCCAACTCTAGATCTCAATTACCTCCAGAGTTAATGTTAACTGATAAGCCATCAGCCTAACACTTTTTAATATCTCATAAGGTCTAATGAATCTTAGACTTAGTTTTCCTTTGCACTCGCAATAAAAATTTTGTTTTCCAAGGCAATACTTTAAGAAAAACTTCATCACCTTCATGAAATTCAATCTCTTTTCGCTTCAAGTCTACATAAGACTTTTGCCGATCAAATGCAATTTTGAGATTATCTTGAATTATCTATACTTTATCATCAATCTCTTTCAATAAATTTGGGCCAACAATATTTCAATCTTTTAACTTGAACCAATTTAATGGCGTTTGACATTTTCTCCCATATAAAGTTTCATACTGAGCCATCTTGTTACTCAATTAAAAACTGTTATTGTAAGAAAATTCTACTAAAATCAAATACTTTTATTTTCCCATGATTCCTTGGAATCAATCACACATGCACTCAGCATATCTTCTAATATCCGAGTAGTACTTTTTTTTTACTTACCATCCATCTATGGATGAAAGATTGTACTGAAATTTAATCAAGTACCCAAAACTTTATGCAAATATTTCCAAAATCTTAAAGTGAACTTTGGATCCCTGTGAGATATAATGGATACTGGCATTACATGTAATCGAACTATCTCTTTAATATACAACTCTGCATATTTATTCAATGCATAATCCATTCGCATCGAAATTAAATGTGCCAATTTAATTTACTGGTCACTATCACCCAAATGGAATCCTTTTTATTTGATGTCAAAGATAACCCTGTAACAAAATCCATAGTGACTTTTTACTATTTCCACTCTGGAATAGAACTTAGTTGCAACAATTACAAAAGCACTTGATGCTCAGCTTTTATTTGTTGACATGTTAAACATGTAGCAACAAGCTTAGTTGTAACACCCCCAACCCGTATCCGACCAGGATACGAGTCCGAAGTGTCACATTGACTTTTCAAAAATTTATTCGTATAAAATAGTAAGTAATTTAAAAACTTTTATAACATTTAAATTATTCAAAACATTTACAAAATTATTTAGAGCTTATACAATATATTCTTTTGATTACATGCCAACTAGAACTTTATATACAAAAATACATATTATTCACCTCTCTTCTGATCTGACATTCGGTAAGGAGAACTGGCCTGTCTTGTTCCTCTTTACTTTTCTTTTCGCTTTCCAAACCTACGTGTGAAACAATCACACGCTAAGTCGATGACTTAGTGAGGCATATAAAACATATAATATTTCATATAACATAAAGCATACATAAACATATACCATCATTATCATAATCTCTATCATTATCATTAAGAAACACACATAACATCATATGGTTCATGTAACACATTTCAAACCACTTACCTTTGATAACCATTTATAAACCCATCGTATACATATCACATTCAGTATGCTTGTTTAATCACTTTATTAGCCCATGTACACTAGTGGGAACTTAAGGTATGTGAGTACATTGAGGTTGTGCACACATATGCTGTCACCACAGCTCGATCAATGTCCCGAAGGACCAGTCCATAGATTCCGAAGAACCTAGGTAATCAGTCCATATGTCCCGAAGAACATAGGTAAACAGTCCATATGTCCCGAAGAACATAGGTAAATAGTCCATATGTCCCGAAGAACATAGGTAAACAGTCCATATGTCCCGAAGAACATAGGTAAACCCTCGACCCTTGGCATGCCAACTATACCCTAGCTCTCGTATCACATAACATGGGCATTATCATTTATAACATTTCACATTACTTATTCATATTCTTTCTCTTATAAACACATATCTTTTCTTTTCAGTCACGTATCACATGTACGTATAATCATTGATCTCCTAATCATATGTTCCTTCTCTTCTTTCACATACCACATGTATGTGTAAACATATATCTAATATCATATGTTGCATTTTCACGTAAGCATGTAAATCATGTAACATATAAACATACATCCATTTCTATATACTAATGCACACATAGTAATCACATAACATTTTATAAGTTACTTCTTACCATAGTAACTCTATCATTGACTCATCGCAAGCCAATGTTTGATCAATCACATAAGTATAATTTAAATTGCACTCACCTTGGCCTCACTAGTCAATTCTAATCTCTTATCTTTCCCTCGATCAATCTTACTTGCCAAATGTTCCGGAATTGCTTTACACGCAGAATCTACATAAATGTACATTTTGAGGCAATCATTAGATACCTACACCTTGTAATTGGATACTAGCAACTTAAACGAACTTATTAAACCAATATTCACATTTATCCTTTAAGGGGAATCGATTCCCTCCTGTGGGGGAATCGGTTCCCCTATGAGATTCTGGAATTTCTGGTTCGCTTGAGGGGTATCGATTCCCCCATTGAATGGGTACCAATTCCCTTGAATGGGTACCGATTCCCCTTGCCCAGAAATCATATTTTCAGCACGAAATTTACTTCATTTCATCTTAAACACTTCATATTTCAACCTCTCCTATATTAAACTCAAACACACATACTTAAGCCCATTTGTACTCATTTAATCCATCTTAATTCTCAAAATCCTCTCCTCTTAATGAAATTCAAGAATTATACTCAATTTTCAACATGTTCTAAATTCCTTTCTATCACTCCAAATCTCTTAATTCAACTATTGACAAGTCAAATTCAACTTAAAATTCAACTTATCAACTTTATTTCAAGATTTCATTCAAAAACTCAAAATCTTTAATCTCTCCTATACCTTTCATCTTGTTGTTTTATAACCAATTAAGCTTTCCTTAAGCTTAATTACTATCCAATGAACAACACCCAACCTTTAGTTGAACAAATAATAAACTAATAATGAACTTACCTTTGCCCTTGAGCTCTTACGGGAGGAGAAAGAAGAAAGGAATAAGAGATGAAATGTTTTCATCTTCCACGTTTCAATCTCCTATTAAAGGGGATAAAATATCTTTATTGTCAAATGACCATTTTGCCATTTACTACTTTGGATAATTACTAAAAACTTCCAGGGATTATCTCCACATAAATCATTGAACTTTTCAACTTTTCCACTTTAATCACCAAATTCTAAAATTTTACAATTTAGTCACTAACCTATAATTTGGGATGTTACAAATCTTCCCTCTAAAGAAAATTTGTCCTCGAATTTTCACTGCACACCTTGATAAGAACATGTCTGTTAATGTTCTAATGTTTTTTTCCTTTACTTAATCTTTCTTTCCCTTAGTTCTTCACTACCATCTTTTTTTTTCTTTTTTCTTTTTTTTTACATCCTTATCATGTCACTTATCATATAACCAATAGCATCAGTTCTTATCACTCAAAATCATTAATCAATAAAATTCCTTATCAATCTTTAATTACCTTGCAGTAATAACCAACCTTTATTTATTCAAAATCAAAATCTCCTTATACATAAATCATATATTTTTTTTCATGCTCACATACTCTTTTCCTCTCACTTGTACTCATCTCTGATTACTAATCTTTATCATCTCTTCATCACTTTGATAATCAACACTCCTTGCACATACCTTATTCTTCGTAAAGTCCTTATTCAAATCATAATACACATATACTTGACTTCCTTCAAACATATTAATCCTTTACTCTTTCCGGTCGAAACTAACTCATCATTAATTTATTTGACTCATTCAACTCACATTCTTACTCATTCACAATGCAATTTTCCTGGGTTCAAACTCAGGCATTACAATTTCCTTTATCTTATAAATCAATCATCAATGCACCTATTCTTAAACCCTTGCAAAAAAGTACCTATATCACTTGATCCTTTTAAAATAATTTTGCTTTACCTATTTTCTAGCAGAACTTTTAATCCAATCCTTTACTTTCCCTTCTAACTTAACTTCATATTCATTCTTAACTCCTTATTTAATCTTCCAGTACCAGACTCTACTATTCAAGCGTATCTGTCTTTCATCAAGTTTTGATCCTTTCCTATGGAATACAACTAATTCAAATCGAGTCTGTAATTGACAATCATAATCTATGTCTCTCTTCGATAATATCGATTTTTATGAGATACGAATTCTCTTAATTCTTCTGAGATCTCTCTAGATCTTTAATACAATTCATCACTTCTTGAAAAGAACAATTTTTTTTAACATCAATAATATTATTTTCGTCTAGGCACAAACCCTCCATACCTCACTTACATACATCATTTTTCCTTCAAATAACTTAACAACAATTTCTTTAACTTATCAAACTATATTCATATCCCTATACGTTACGATTCCTCTGTTTTCAAAATCAAGCATTCTAACTTTCTATGTCTTATAAACTGATTGTTGATATATTGATTCTTAAACTTTTCTATTACTTTATAACTTTCCTTAACCATATGAATCCTTATCTCCTTCACTACATCACATTTACATGGTCGAGATACACAACTATATCCATATCCGTTTCATATTCGGTTAACTTATCCTAATAATATCTTCAAATCCTTTAATTTCAATACACTTTTCGTCACATAAACTGGTTAGCCAACGCTAACTCTTTTCATCTAGAATGCAAACCCTTATAATATCCACATTTTGCTTATACCCAGTATTATCTCTTTGTTTCAAATTCATCACACTAATTGCATTTATCTTATAAACTGGTCACTGATTCACTTATTCTTGAACTCTTCTACAATTCTAGCCACATTCTTAGATCTTTTAACTTTCTTATGGTGACACTTTCATTCACCATATTTTATCTTATCTACGTAGTAACGAAACTTCTCAATTTAATTTCTCATCTTTGGAGAAATGAACACCTTCTAGCATTATCTTCATATCATATATCCAAAGGTCGGTAACAACAGAACCTTTCTCAAATTCACCCTTGAACTCAGGTGCACTTAACTCTATTCGATACATGCATTCTATGAGTTAACAAAGTATACAATTTAAAACACATCGAAATATCATTCAACATCATGAATCATTCTCTAATCTTATACAGGCATTCCCTGAGGTTTTCGCTCTTCTCCCTGCCTGGCCAGGGCAGGTGAATGCTATTACCTTCAGGTCTATCGCCTTGTGCTTCACTTTGGAAGCTCTCATATATTCATGTGCTCATATCCTTACTTCTATCACATATCACGTGTGCATATGATCATCCAATTCATATCATATAACGTATGTCATTTGTATATGTTCACATATCATCATCATATTATATAAACATATATATATCATAACTCATTCTCAGTATTCACTTATCTTATATAACATAACAATTTAACTCTATTAACAAGACAACACACTCCTTACCCTATCATATCAGAAATTTTTTTTTCCACTTTGTGTTGGCATGTACACTTTTTAAAACACTTTCGACTTCGTTTTTAGCCTAGAAACGGCTAAACTGTAGCTCTGATACCATTAAATGTAATACCTCCAACCCGTATCCGACCAGGATACGAGTCCGAAGTGTCACATTAACTTTTCAAAAATTTATTCGTATAAAATAGTAAGTAATTTAAAAACTTTTATAACATTTAAATTATTCAAAACATTTACAAAATTATTCAGAGCTTATACAATATATTCTTTTGATTACATGCCAACTAGAACTTTATATACAAAAATACATATTATTCACCTCTCTTCTGATCTGACATTCGGTAAGGAGAACTGACATGTCTTGTTCCTCTTTACTTTTCTTTTCGCTTTCCAAACCTACGTGTGAAACAATCACACGCTAAGTCGATGACATAGTGAGGCATATAAAACATATAATATTTCATATAACATAAAGCATACATAAACATATACCATCATTATCATAATCTCTATCATTATCATTAAGAAACACACATAACATCATATGGTTCATGTAACACATTTCAAACCACTTACCTTTGATAACCATTTATAAATCCATCGTATACATATCACATTCAGTATGCTTGTTTAATCACTTTATTAGCCCATGTACACTAGTGAGAACTTAAGGTATGTGAGTACATTGAGGTTGTGCACACATATGCTGTCACCACAGCTCGATCAATGTCCCGAAAGACCAGTCCATAGATTCCGAAGAACCTAGGTAATCAGTCCATATGTCCCGAAGAACATAGGTAAACAGTCCATATGTCCCAAAGAACATAGGTAAATAGTCCATATGTCCCGAAGAACATAGGTAAACCCTCGACCCTTGGCATGCCAACTATACCCTAGCTCTCGTATCACATAACATGGGCATTATCATTTATAACAGTTCACATTACTTATTCATATTCTTTCTCTTATAAACACATATCTTTTCTTTTCAGTCACGTATCACATGTACGTGTAATCATTGATCTCCTAATCACATGTTCCTTCTCTTCTGTCACATACCACATGTATGTGTAAACATATATCTAATATCATATGTTGCATTTTCACGTAAGCATGTAAATCATGTAACATATAAACATACATCCATTTCTATGTACTAATACACACATAGTAATCACATAACATTTTATAAGTTACTTCTTACCATAGTAACTCTATCATTGACTCATCGCAAGCCAATGTTTGATCAATCACATAAGTACAATTTAAATTGCACTCACATTGGCCTCACTAGTCAATTCCAATCTCTTATCTTTCCCTTGATCAATCTTACTTGCCAAATGTTCCAGAATTGATTTACGCGCAGAATCTACATAAATGTACATTTTGAGGCAATCATTAGATACCTACACCTTGTAATTGGATACTAGCAACTTAAACGAACTTATTAAACCAATATTCACATTTTTCCCTTAGGGGGAATCGATTCCCCTATGAGATTCTGGAATTTCTGGTTTGCTTGAGGGGTATCGATTCCCCATTGAATGGGTACCGATTCCCTTGAATGGGTACCGATTCCCCTTGCCCAGAAATCATATTTTCAGCACGAAATTTACTTCATTTCATCTTAAACACTTCATATTTCAACCTCTCCTATATACTAAACTCAAACACACATACTTAAGCCCATTTGTACTCATTTAATCCATCTTAATTCTCAAAATCTTCTCCTCTTAATGAAATTCAAGAATTATACTCAATTTTCAACATGTTCTAAATTCCTTTCTATCACTCAAAATCTCTTAATTCAACTATTGACAAGTCAAATTAACTTAAAATTCAACTTATCAACTTTATTTCAAGATTTCATTCAAAAACACAAAATCTTTAATCTCTCTATACCTTTCATCTTGTTGTTTTATAACCAATTAAGCTTTCCTTAAGCTTAATTACTATTCAATGAACAACACCCAACCTTTAGTTGAACAAATAATCAACTAATGAAGAACTTACCTTTGCCCTTGAGCTCTTACGGGAGGAGAAAGAAGAAAGGAAGAAGAGATGAAATGTTTTCATCTTCCACGTTTCAATCTCCTATTAAAGGGGATAAAATATCTTTATTGTCAAATGACCATTTTGCCATTTACTACTTTGGATAATTACTAAAAACTTCCAAGATTATCTCCACATAAATCATTGAACTTTTCAACTTTTCCACTTTAATCACCAAATTCTGAAATTTTACAATTTAGTCACTAACCTATAATTTGGGATGTTACATTAGTAATGTTTCTTTTCATACATGGCCACCAAAATGACTCTTTACATCCTGATACATATTGTTCCCATCTGGATACATAATTAGTGGACTATAATGTGCCTGAGAAAGAATATCTTTCTTCAGTTCATCATTATGAGGAATAAAAATTCTTCCTTGATAAAATAGACATTCATCAGACTTGACTTCAAAGTCTTTAGTCTCGTATTTTTTTACAAGTGAAATATTATTTTTTCTCATCTCATTTTTTTCTCTTTTCTTTTCTTTTTTTTCTATTTGTTTTTTTCTTCTTCGTTTTCTTTTTCTTTTTATTCTTTTTTGTAATATATTTTTCTCTTATGCCATATGCCGAGACAACATGACTAAGAAAATCAACTTCTGATAGCCAAAACTCACACTTTGACAGTTTAGCATATAAGTTTTTATCTTTAAGTATTTCAAGCACAATATGAAGATAAGCATCATGCTCTATCTTTGTATTTGAGTATACCCGAATGTCATAAATAGACCACCTCAAATTAATCCAAGAAAATTGAAATACTCGATTCATTAAATCCATAAATACTGCCAGAGCATTTTTTTTCAAACCAAACAGCATTACTACAAACCCGTAGTGTTCATCCCGTATTCTGAAAATTATCTTTGGAACATCTTCCTCTTTAATATTTAACTGGTGATATCCCATTCAATGATTGATTTAAAAAAAATTGATGCTCCCTTTAAGCTGATCTAACAAGTCCTCAGTCTTCAAAATAGGATATTTTCTCTTGATAGTTACTTTGTTTAACTGTCGATAATCTATGCATAATTGCATATATCCATTTTTTTTAACAACACCGGTTTACCCTAAGGTAAAATATTCGGTCTAATGCATCCTCAATCTTACAGTTCTTGCAATTGGTTCTTTATTCTCTTAACTCAATTGCAACCATTCGATATGAACCCATAGATACAAGAATAATGCCTTGATAACCATTAATATTGAATTCCACCTCTAAATCTGGACGTAACCCAAATAATAAATCTAAAAAGACATATGGAAATTCCCTAGTTATGGAAATATCATATGATCTTGCTTTAGATACTTAAGTATCTATCACCTTAGCTACAAAAGCTATGCATCCTTTTTTATATAATCTTAATTGCAACCATTGATCGCAACCATTGCTGATATCACTTATTGATGATTTCACCTTTTTCATCAATCATTAAAATTTTTAATTTCTCCGTATTTTTCTAAATTAATCTCTTCTTGCGACCATTAGCCCAACCTTAATGCAGAGTCAACCAACTCATGATCAAAATGATCTAAAACTCGTTAATGATAATCCCGTAAGATTCACCAGTAACATAAGCTCCTAAATCTTTATCGGATATTTATTATTTGTCCGACTAACACTTGTATCATGACCCATAGGTCTTTTTATTCTTAATAACACTTTTTATCAAATTGAATTGAATATTTCTACTTTGGAATTCCTTATTTCATTCTTAAGGAAATTTGTATAACTTTTCCAGGTACAAAATAATATTTTCGAACAGTGGAAACATTTTCCATCTCAAATGAAAGTCTCAAGGTTCACATCGTTCAATAAGAAAACTTGACAATTTGTAGCAATAACTTCATAGCAGTTAATGATAAAATCACACTATCAAACAAATTTACTATTTTTCCTTTCACTACGAACTTGACACTTTTCAAGTTCTTGAGATCCATCTCAATCTAAACAATAATTCATTTCAGCATAGAAGGTTAGACAATCCATTTTCACATATTTACCTTCACAAGGTAACTCTATCCAGTTTTATGGACTTGATATTTATTCTCAATCCAAATCATAACCATTTGATTCACTAATAACTCAACTTTCTGTAAACTTTTAGCAAAAATCATAATTACCGCTTACTCAATTTCTTTTACTCAAATCAACAATACTTTAAATAATTTAATGCTTAGTTGGAAAAACCCTGAATCATCACTAGATTCAAAAATCTCCTCTGTATCCTCCCTGATTCAACTTTTCTTATAATCCATTTAAATTTTTTTAAATGGATTCTTCCAATTCAAAAATTTCGTTAAATGTTGGGGCATTTCTTCAACAGAATTGAGGAAAATCCCTAACAACATCCACCCTTCTAAGTGTTTTACATAAGTCATGTCGGGTCCCTTTGGATCGATTTCAATCTCGACCTTCCTTTTTAACATTTCCAAATTTCTTACCTTTGTCTTTAGTTCCAACATCTGAACATAGTCAGAATCATCATACATTATTAAAGTGTAACTTTAATCTCAATAAGCATCATCACAGTATATATACAACTATCAGTAACTTTTGACATCCTAGTGGCATGTATACACTTTTTAACTCAAAACAAACTCGGTTTAGTCCTAGAATCGGCTAAACCCGTAGCTTTGATGCCAATAAATAACACCAATAACCCGTACAATTATACCTATACAGATTATAGATGTCACCCGAATTTTAAAACCATTTCCAATTCAAAAGCGATTTAAAATTTATTTTCTTAAAATGGTAACTGATATTATAAAAATATCATATCATATAAATTATGTTTCGTTATAACAAATTTAATTCAAAAGATTTTTTATGAATAGTACCGTGAATAGTGAACAGTGAGGGTATCAGTACCAGTAGCATGGTATCAGTACTCATAAAAACTTAACCTTTCTCCACTATAAAGTTACCATTTTGTTTCCAAATTTGTTCAACTAAACAAATCGAACATTATTAATTACATGCCACTATCTAATTCAAATTCCATTATTGGATGTCTTACTGATATTGAAATATACTTCACGATGCTTGATGTCCCTTTGAACTCTTTATTTCACTACTGGCTTTTTACCTACGTGTGAAAATCATCACATGCTAAGTATACACTTAGTGAGGCAATTAAAACAATAAACAGTACAATACAATTCATGCATGAATTTCAATATCAATTTCAAAATGCCATAAAATCATGTTACCAACCTATCCAATATTTTACAATGATAAAAAATGATATAAAATTTCTTATCATTTATCCTATAAGCTCATAAGCTTATTCTACCAATATACTTATCATTTATTCCATAAGCTCGTAAGCTTATTTTACCAATATACTTACCATTTATTCCATAAGCTTATAAGTTTATTTTACCAATATACTTACTATTTATTCCATAAGCTCGTAAGCTTATTTTACCAATATACTTACCATTTATTCCATAATCTCGTAAGCTTATTTTACCAATATACTTACCATTTATTCCATAAGCTCGTAAGCTTATTTTACCAATATACTTATCATTTATTCTATAAGCTCGTAAACTTATTTTACCAATATACTTATCATTTACTCCATAAGCTCGTAAGCTTATTTTACCAATATATTTGCCATTATTCCATAAGCTAGTAAGCTTATTTTCATGTTTACCATTTATTAACCAATAAACCATAACCCAAAGTATAACTGTATGAGGAACCCGGTATAGGAATCAAATATTGCATCGAAGTGTTGAGGTCGAGCTTTGCTCACCTAATAATGCACCGTAGTGCTAAGGTCGGGCTTTACGCACCTGGTACACCGTAGTGTTTTGTACCGTGTCTTCATAAGACACTTTGAGGCCTGCACTATGTGCCTTCTCTAGACACTCTAGTGCTACCTAATATTTAACTGCTAGACTCTATGGCATGCAATTAATACCACTGATCCTCAATAACCTACATGGGCAAGTAGTTTATTTTTATTTGATCCATCCATGGCAAAGTATATCAATATCATTTAACATTGGGCAGTTCATACCCGAAATAATATTCATGGTAAATTATCACATTTTCTATAATCAATGCATTATAATTTCACACTATGACATATCAATGTCATATCGAAGTTATCAAAATGACATAATATCATGCTGATATAAACAAGGTCGACTTATCGTAAGTCTTCCTGATGATGTATAAAACATTCATGTATAATGTCATGCATGTATTGCACTCACCTTGACACTTTATATCTTTCAAAATATGTGTCTTACTATTGTCCGCAATAAACCCTTTTTATACTTGACTTGCTTCAATCGCAAATCAATCATGATATGTATAAATCACAAATTTATAATGATACGTATGTTAGTATTGTACTAACATAAACATATCCCATAACAACTCCATAATATACTTGCAACTCATTTCCTATCAAAATACTTTAACACTTATTAATTCCTTTTAATATTGAAACCAACTTTTCCAATTTCCACAAAATGGTCCTCCACGATTTTATCACTTAAATTCTTAATACCAAAAATTCCAACATTGAAATTATTTCCATTCAAATGCTTTTACAAAAGCATAATTACATTTAAGTACCCTAACTATGCAAATGTTGTACTTAAATCACAAATCTTTTCAAACTTCCAAAATAGTCAAATTTCACATTCTAACTCTATTTTAATTTCCAAACAACAATTTCTAGCATAGTTCATCAATTATATAACACTTACACAATAACCCATCAATTTTCCAAAATTTATAAATTGATCCCCAAGTTTTCAAAAATTACAAAATGGTCCCCAAATTTTCTAAGGCCTGTAGAATACTTTCTTCATCATTTCCAACCCATATATAATTTTTCCATAATTTTTCTCACTCAAACAATCAATGGCCGAAACTTAAAGAACAAGTTCTAGAAAAATTAAACATGTTCTAATCATCATACATGCTTGAATATGAATCTACTACCTCACAAACATCAAGATCCATCATCAATTTCATGATCCCTTATATGAACACAAACTGTAGAATTTGGGATCTTTGAACACCAACAAGATTATCATGCAATAGTGGTACCAAATGATAGCATTTTTCGCGTATAAAATTTTCTCTTTTACAACATACTCAAAATCCAAATGAAATTGCTTAAAAATTAAATTGAAGCTTTCTCTCACCTTTGGAGAAAACCCACGCAGCTTGGAGAATAAGATGAGAAAGTTTGAATGAAATGTTGGGTGCATTTCATATTAGTTTACATTTTATTCCACTTTGATTGAATAAAATATTCATTTAATTGAGATAAGACCAAATCACCCTTAATGAATCTTCATATTCACCATAAAACCATGACAACTCATCCTTATCATCTTCTAAAGTTAAATATGAATTAATTTGACTTTAATTTCTGAAAGTTCCCTTGAATTTTTAAAATATTGTGTTTTAGTCACTAAATTCCACTATTTCAGTTAAATCTAAAAAATTGCACATTTGCAAACCAAATTTCTCTGATCTAAAATATTAAAATAATATTTACAACCATTTTATAACATCCTTCAAATTTTTGTAAAATTCCAATTCAATCTGAACTACCGATTCCTTACCGGATTTCTAATTTTTCTTTACTAAAATTCTAAATCCAAAAAATATGATTTCTATAAAACCCCACTCTCAAAAGTAAACTATAGATTTATTGAATAAAATTCTTTTTAGGAAATTATCACTTAATTCCTTAATATTTTCCCAATTTTCTACTTTAACCATCAAACTTTCAAAATTTTCATTTTGTTCATTATCTAAATTTTGGGGGTATTACAATGGCCCCGAAGGAGTTGAAAGAGTTAAAAGCTTAGTTGCAAGAACTTTTAGATAAGGGCTTTATTATACCTAGTGTGTCGCCTTGGGGTGCTCCAGTGTTATTTTTCAAGAAGAAAGATGGTTCAATGTGCCTCTGTATGGATTACCGTCAGCTTAATAAGGTGATCATAAAGAACAAGTATCATCTTCCAAGGATAGACGATCTATTTGAACAACTCAAGAGAGCGATCGTGTTTTCAGAAATCGATTTATGCTCAGGGTATCATCAGCTAAAAATTTAAGAAAAATATGTTCCTAAAACGGCGTTTAGGACTCAGTATGGTCATTATGAGTTTGTTGTAATGCCATTCGGGTTAACTAATGCACCTGCAACATTTATGGAATAGATGAATAGAGTTTTCCAACCGTACCTACCTTGATTAGTTCATGGTCATCTTTATTGATGACATCTTAGTATACTCTAAGTTGAAAGAGGAGCATGATGTTCATCTTCGTATAGTTCTTCAAACATTGCGAGATAAGAAGCTTTACGTGAAGTTCTCCAAATGTGAGTTTTGTTTATCAGAAGTGGCATTTTTAGGGCATGCGATTTCTGTTGAGGGTATTCGGGTAGACCCACAAAAAGTTAAAGCTATGCTAGAATGGGAGATTCCTAAGAATGTGTAGGAAGTTCGAAGTTTCTTGGGTCTCTCAGGTTATTATCGGAGGTTTGTCAAAATCTTTTTGATGATATCTCTGTCTTTAACCAAATTATTAAGAAATGATGTACATTTTGAATGAACTTAATTATGTGATTAAAAGCCCAATGTATATATATGAGGATTAGAGGTATAATTGGCATGCCAAGAGTCAAGGATCTATGTGGTCATTCAGGATAATTATGTGGTCCTCCGGGATAAATATGTTACACTTCGGTGCAACCCTATGTGGCACTTCGGTGCAAACTATGTGGTCCTCCAGGACAATTATGTGGCACTTCGGTGCAAATTACGAGCTGTGGTGACAACATTAGTGCACAACCTTATAGTACTCATTTTGAATGAACTTAATTATGTGATTAAAAGCCCAATGTATATATATGAGGATTAGAGGTATAGTTGGCATGCCAAGAGTCAAGGATCTATGTGGTCATTCGGGATAATTATGTGGTCCTCGGGGACAAATATGTGACACTTCGGTGCAACCCTATTTGGCACTTCGGTGCAAACTATATGGTCCTCCAGGACAATTATGTGGCACTTCGGTGCAAATTACGAGCTGTGGTGACAACATTAGTGCACAACCTTATAGTACTCAAATACCTAGATTTCTCAATAGTATACCTTGGGCAATTGGAACAAAGACATACAAAGTATAATTATTCATAAGTATACCTTTGATATGGAAACAAAACAAAAGTTCTTTGAAAAACATTTTGAATAAAATCGATAAGATTTATGTTAATAAGCTAGCACTATTAGTATTGCCTCACTAAGTCATCGACTTAGCGTATGTTTTCTCACGCGTAGGTTCGAAGAAAGCTAAAGATTGATTTGGGTTGAGGATAGTATACACTTCAGAAGATCAAATCATAACAAATTAAATGTAGGTTTTTGTTCATTTTGTAAACATTTGGCATGTATTATGCTTTTAATTTAAAATGCTCTTGTCAATTTTGTAAACCTATATATATTTTGTATGTTGTAAACTCTTACTTTTGATTATCTATGTAAATTATTAAGATTTTATGTGAAATAATTTTATATTTATAATAGTATTATTTTCTTTATCTTGATTGGAATAATAAATTTTAAATTTATTCCTATTTGTGAATTTCTTATGTTTTAAAAAGTCAAATGTGACACCTCGGATTTGTAACTGGGTCGGGTACGGATCAGGGGTATTACAGTCGTTTCTCGAAATAAAAATTAATTCCTTTTAAGCATCTTCCATTGAGTTTAAATAAGAATAATTTATTCACTTTTGGAAAAGATCCATGCGTATTACTGCGCAAAGATTTTTAAAATACAAGTGTGTGGAAGTCGATAAAGGTTCTTACACCATACTTGAAAGAATGACACGGATACAGTTTATCGGGATATAAGATGGCTAAAAGCAAAGTTTCTTTCTGAAAATTTCCAAGAGAGGATATCATATTAAAACCCGTTGAAGATCAGAGGATCCAAAATCAAGAATCAGAAATTCAAGATTGGTTAGAATCAAGACTGACAACAAGAGATTATTGTTCACTAGATCCTAAAATACCATATTTTGCATATGCATTTTAGGCATACATAAGAACAGTGCATCCATGATATCACATATATGCTTAATTTTACAGATTTTTGTCGGTGTCAATTTCAACTTCACGAAGAAGGATATTGAACTCAAAGAAACAATACAGCTTATCCTAGTTAGATTTCAACTTCACAACAAATGATATCGAGCCCAAAAGATTCGACTTAAATTTACGACAAATGAGTCACCTACGATTTTAACTTCACAACGAAGGATATCGTGGTCAAAAGTTTCGACTTAACTTCACAACGAATGAGTCACCCACGATTTCAACTTCACAACGAAGGATATCGAGCCCAAAAGTTTCGTCTTAACTTCACGACAAATTAGTCACCCACGATTTCAACTTCACGACGAAGGATATCGTGCCCAGGAGATTGGCCCAACTTCACAGGAAATGAGTCATCTACAACTTAGTTCTACTCAACAACGAGGAACTATCTCTCGACTATGGTCATCTAGTCAAATTCCAACTTCACGACGAAGGGTATTGGGCTAGCAGGAGACTCAAAATCAAACTAACGATGAGGACGTACCACCTAATCCATGCATAAAGCCAGATTTCAACTTCAAAACGAAGGATATCATTGACTCAACTTCATGATGAAAGGGTCAACCACGATTTCAACTTCATGACGAAGAATATTGTGTTCAAAGACATTTTGAGTGACTCAACTTCACGACGAAGGAGTCATTCGTAATTCAATAACAGGGAGTTGTTCCTAATCTGAGATATATGATTCAAATTCCAACACCACAAGGGAGGATATTAGGCTCAGGAACCCCTTCATATCAAACGAAAATTTGTGTCTTTTGTTTTTGCCATATTTTTGTTACATAATAATGGGCAAAGAGGGACAGTTGTAGTCACTCATTTTCGTCCGGGGTTTATTTAGTGTATATATAATATAATATAATATAGTTTTTGAAAATATTTTTTGAAAACATATAATATATAGTTTTTAAAATCGATTTTTGAAAATATATACAGTATGGTTTTGAAAATACGTTTTTGAAAAAGTATAATATATAGTTTTGAAAACACATTTTTGAAAACGTATAATATATAATTTTAAAAACGGTGTTTGAAAACGTATATAATATAGTTTTGAAAACATATATATAGTTTTTTAAAACGATTTTTGGAAATATATATAATATATAATTTTTAAAAATATATTATTTTTGAAATTATAATATATGTTATATAGTTTTTATTATTATATTTATTATATTGTATTGTATTGTATTGTATTGTATTGTATTGTATTGTATTGTATTGTATTGTATTGTATTGTATTGTATTGTATTGTATTGTATTGTATTGTATTGTATTGTATTGTATTGTATTGTATTGTATTGTATTGTATTGTATTGTATTGTATTGTATTGTATTGTATTGTATTGTATTGTATTGTATTGTATTGTATTGTATTGTATTGTATTGTATTGTATTGTATTGTATTGTATTGTATTGTATTGTATTGTATTGTATTGTATTGTATTGTATTGTATTGTATTATTGTATTGTATGTATTGTATTGTATTGTATTGTATTGTATTGTATTGTATTGTATTGTATTGTATTGTATTGTATTGTATTGTATTGTATGTATTGTATTGTATTGTATTGTATTGTATTGTATTGTATGTATTGTATTGTATTGTATTGTATGTATTGTATTGTATTGTATTGTATTGTATTGTATTGTATTGTATTGTATTGTATTGTATTGTATGTATGTATTGTATTGTATTGTATTGTATTGTATTGTATTGTATTGTATTGTATTGTATTGTATTGTATTGTATTGTATTGTATTGTATTGTATGTATTGTATTGTATTGTATGTATTGTATTGTATTGTATTGTATTGTATTGTATTGTATTGTATTGTATTCTATTGTATTCTATTCTATTCTATTCTATTCTATTCTATTCTATTCTATTCTATTCTATTCTATTCTATTCTATTCTATTGTATTGTATTGTATTGTATTGTATTGTATTGTATTGTATTGTATTGTATTGTATTGTATTGTATTGTATTGTATTGTATTGTATTGTATTGTATTGTATTGTATTGTATTGTATTGTATTGTATTCTATTCTATTCTATTCTATTCTATTCTATTCTATTCTATTCTATTCTATTATTTATTTATTTATTATTTCATATCCAAATTAAGAGTCTAAGTCCATATTCCATGTCCAATAAGTCCAGTAAGGGACCAAATCCAGATCCAGTAAGGAGCTCAACCGGGTAGGCTAGCCTGACTCAGCAAGCTAACTCGGGAAGCCTAACAAGCCAGATTAGGGTTTCATTCTCAGCAAGGGCACCACACAGATGGAGCGTGGTAGCCACGTGCAATAACCGGTCGAGATTTTGACAGAGCAAATTAGAGCATCCCGGGACTGAAACATCCCAGGATTTTCGGCCAAAAATGACCTCAAGCCCGAGTAAAACGAGGATGAGAGGAAACGACTCCTGAAATGAATGGAAACAACCCCAGTGGGGGCTATATAAATTCCACAATGAGATATACGAAAAATCCATCACCGGAGTAACCCAATAAGCAACAAAAAATACGAAAAAACATCGAGCAGCAAATAACACAAACTTGTACGAAATAACAACAAAACCAAACCAAGCAATCTATTCAAATATCACCAAAAGTATAAGAAGACAAAACTTTTTTCCATCGAAAGGAAAAAAGACCGTCAATGAGCGGCGTCAGAAGAAAAACATCGAAAAATGAATCATTTTTTCCCAAAATGGTAAAAAACTAGAGGATTGTTTTATAGATTTACGCTGATTAAGGCTTATTTTGGGAATTTGGGGCTTGAATTTCGCTTTACGGGGTTGAGAGTAAGTTTGTGGGTAAGTTTGGGTTTTCCGGCCACCGGTGGTGGTGGTCGAAGCGACGGTCAGTGCGGCGGGGCTTCGTCGAAGTAGTGGCCGGCCATTGGGGTCCCAATGAGAGAGTATTTTAGAGTTTTTTTAGAATGGGGTTTAAATATTTTTTAGGGGTATTTATAACCGGGGGACCTTGGTGTTATTAGAAAATACTTAAATTATTTTCGTAGTCCCCGTAGTTTTGATGTGTAATTCGTTTTGGTCACCTGTTGTAAATTCGCCATAAAATTTTGAATTTATTCAATTTATTCCCTATTTTATATTTTTTATATTTATGAAATTTGACCCCCTAACCTTTTGTTTTTCTCTTGCAGTTCATTTCTAGAATTAATTCGATCCATAAATTTTAATTCGTTTCAATTTGATATTTAATATTTTATTTTTTAGATTTTTTATTTCTTTTAAAATTTAACATTTTTTCATTTTCTCTTTTAACATTTTTACTTTATTATTCATTTCCCCCTTAATTTAACCCTTTTTTCTTCTCTTTGATTTACTTAATATTTATTTATTTATTTTTATTTTACAATCTAACATTTTTTGACTTTTTAAGGGTAATTTTAATTGATCAAAGGTAAGTAATTTGGGTCGAATCTTTAAAATTCAATTTCACTTTTAATTTTCGTAATTAAGACAACCGAAAAATTAAATTGGTACCGAAAGGGCAATACAAGGGTGCTAACCCTTCCTTGATTGTAATCGACTCCCGTATTCGAAATATATATGGTAAACTGCATATCAGGTAAAATTGTCAATTAAGGTATCCGTTCAACCTAATTTTAGATTATCGGTGGCGGCTCTAACACGTTTATTTAATTCGAAGCCCAATTTCGGGCCCACCCGAAGGACGGTTATAACAGCGACCAATCGCGACAATAGCGAACCGCTATTCCGTTATTATTCCATTATTTTAATTTAAAAAACAAGTTTCTTTATTAAAAATATCAGCTCCTTCGAAAAAATTCATGATCGCGATATCCGCAATGAATAACATCTGTTATATCCGCAACTGTGATAAACGCGACACGACCGAAAACGTTATCGAGAACGCTATTTAAATCCCTAATCCTATGTATTAAGTTAGCACAAGACAATAAATCATTAGTTGCAGCCATGTCCTTAAGCCAATTCGGCATGGACTCAAACTCTTCAAGTGATTCTTCATCAGAGTACAAACTGTTAACATCTCAATCATCGAGTTAGTGACCATAATGTAAAAATGTTAAACTCAATGGTTGAATTAGAAGAAATTGATAAATTTAATGATTTATGGTGGAATTTTTGTGTAGGGCTGATAGCAATTTTGGAATTATGGAGAGGGAAAAATGGTCTTTTCATGCTAAATGATAAGTATCTCCTTTATTTAGGGGATAAACACATGGATTGGAGTTATCTGGAATCATTTCTTTCTCACTTCTTCTTCTTGCTGTGCACTCATCCATTCAAAGGTAAGATTCTGAAATTTGTAGTTTTCCTTTAATTTTTGGTTTGGTAGTGTTATATAAGCTTAAATAAAGCTTATATAGGATTAAAACAACAAGAGGAGTAGATTAGAAGTGAATTTATAAAATGGATTTTGAAATGAATTGTTGATATAGTGTAGTTTTTGGAGTTTTACTTGGATATTTGACTTGTCAATGATCCATTTAAGAATGTATGAGTAATAGAAATGATTTAGAAAATGTTTGGAATCTTGGTATGATTTTGAGATTTAAGTGTTTATACAATATTTTGGATAATTAGGAGTAGTAAATGAGGACAAGTTGGTTTGGAAGTATAAGAGCTTAAAGGCTTAATGTGTGTTGAATATAAGAGATTTAGGAAGATTTTTGGTTTATTTCGAAGTGAAAATAGTTATTCTGGGTATCGAGTATCAGTATCGTTAGAACAATATCGATACTTCAAGGGTTAAATTTATGGTTTTCTGAGGGTGGTATCGCTATCGTTTGAAGAAGGTATCGATACTGAGTTGGTAGTATTGATACCATGGGTATGGTATCGATACCATTTTGAAGATACAATTCCAGAACCTCGGAATGGTATCGGTACCGTCAGGATGTATTGATACCCCTGAAGGGAAGTATCGGTACTGTAGGGGTAATACCAATACTTATAGGCATGATATGAAAATTTAGTGTTTCTTTCATCACAAGTTATCATAATTGATTATAAGTGATTCGAAGTACGATATTGATTTTCGACTGTTTTGTGTAGTTGTTGAATATAATCAACTTATGGTCAGCTCGACTTATTAAGTATCGATTCAAAAGTGTTAAAGATTTCGCTTAGGACTTCAGTGAGGCAAATGTTAGTACAACTTCTTGGTTTTGTAACAGAATTGAGGAAGGCTTGCGATAAGCCAACCTCATTGTTTTCGATCGAAAACTTTACAATTTCTTTTATGTTACATTGCAATGTTTTATTTAATTTATAATATATAAGCTATGTTTTATGATTATATGATTATGGAAAGGTGACCTTTGAACAAGTGTATGAGAAAAGACTCTATGTGAAAGTAACTATGTGAATAAGAGACACTTCGTATAATGATCGAAAATAATTATGTGATTAATAGCCCAAGGTATATGTATGAGTATTAGAGGTATAGTTGGCATGCCAAGAGTCGAGGGTTTATGTGGTCATTCGGGACAATTATGTGGCCTTTCAGGACAATTATGTGGCACTTCGGTGCAAATTACGAGCTATGATGACAACATAGTGCACAACCTCAATATACTCAAATACCTAGAGTTCTCAGTAGTATACATTGAGCATTTGGAACAAAGCTAAACAAAGTGAATAATATACATAAGTATGCCTTTTTGACATGGAAAATAAGTTGAAATTCTTTATAAAATGTTTTGATAAAAACCAATAAAGATTTCGTTTATTAAGTTAGCATTATTAGTATTTGCCTCACTAAGTCATCGACTTAGCGTGTGATTTCCTCACGCGTAGGTTTGAAGAAAGCTGAAGACTGATTGGTTGAGGATAGCATACCCCGTGAAGATCAGATCAGGACAAATTAAATGTAAGTTTTTGTTAATTTTGTAAACTGTTGGCATGTATTATATGTTTAATTTGAAATGCTCTCATCGATTTTGTAAACTCATATATTTGGTATTTATGTAAATTATCAAAGCTTTTATGTAAATATGAATGCGAAATTATTATCTTATTTAAGGTTTTTACATTTTTATCTTGATCAAAAATTTAAATTTGTTCTTATTTGTTAATTACTTCCACTTTGAAAAGTCGATATAACACATCGGATTCGTATCCGGATCAGGTACGGGTTAGGAGTGTTACAAAAACCAAAACCAAAAATCCACTCATTAACATGATCTGGTTTAGACATTCTATCGAGCCGATTTTGTGCTGCTTTCTTGACCCAAAAATCAAGCCCTTGATTCCCACCCAACAAATTACATATCAGCTTAGATAATTTATTCACATTAAACCTCTTATTTTCCAAAGCAAGAAACGACATTTTCGACAGATTTTAACTTAGAATATTATTTTATTTATTCTAAAACAGTTACAATTTAAATAATTATACAATTTACATTATTTGTTACGAAGAACATAATATTTTTATTTTTAACCTAAAATATTATCAAACTCTACAAAATTACATAATAATATTTTCTGTTACAACCAATTAATATTTTTAAATGTAGTTTCAATTGACAAGTTTGAGATGAGCATTGCAAGGTTGTATAAACTAATGAATTCCAACTGTAAACTACCTACTCTAACCAACACGCTTACCTTTTCCCAACAAATGCCATCCACGTCTCTTCCTTTGATTTTGCCCATATTATTGTCCATCCACGTCTCTACCTTTGATCTTGTGTACACAAATTTAATTCCGAATAAATATTATGTTAATTATGACATATTCAAACGTTTTAAATATAAATATTTTATCAAATTTATTGAACGATTTCAATAGTAAAAAGAAATATTATTTTTTTAGAGATTTTGAGTCTGAATAGTTATGTCTGTATTTAGGGATGGCAACAGGGTGGTTTCGGGTCGGGTATTGGTCCCCCGTCCCTGTCCCCGTTTAAAAAACTCGTACTCGTTCCCGCTTAAAAAACCACAGGGAAACGGGTATCCCCGTTTAGCATAAACGGGTATCGGGCCGGGTATATATATTTAAATTAAATATATAAATATTATATATATTTTTTAATTTAAATTAAACTTATTAATATTATATATATATATAATTATTTTTAATATTTATCGGGCCGGGTATCGGGCCAGGTAATTGGGCCGGGGATTACCAAACCCGTCCCCGTCCCCATTTAAAATATTCAATTTTTCCCCGTCCCCGTTTATCATCCCGAACCCTACCCGTTTAATTCGATTTTTGATTTTTCCCGATGGATTCGATTTTTTTTTACCATCCCTATCTGTACTTTATAAGATGTGCGTACATTTTTAATAGAGAATTATTCTATCATATTCATAAATAAATATAAATATTTTGTCAAAATATTTTATTAATATATGAGTTACAGATAAGTTATAAATTTTGTATATTTATTGTAGCCCTTACATTTTTAAATTTTAATTGATTTCACAAATATTTCTTGGATCGAGACTAGAATTTTAAAATTTCAAATAAACATATTAGAATTAATTAAATGAAAATATAAAGAGCATTTGGCTTGTATTTTTTACAACGTTTTCAAAATCGGACCGGACCTTGAATCGGTGAAGGTACTGGTTCACTGGTTCAATCGGGTTCAACCACGGTTCAATCGGATTTTATATAAAATAATTTTTTTTAAAATTTTACATAATATTCAAAGTAATATTAATATATATATATAACACTTTTTTTTTAAGTTTACAATATTAAAAGGTATAAAAATATCACAAGTCATAACATATATAAGTTAAAAAAACATAAAATCAAGTGAAACAGAATGATTCAAATCAACTACAACATAATATTTAAGGTAAAACATATTAAATAATAAATATAATTATATAACTATAATCAAAATAATAAATTTGGGGCTGAAAAAAATCATAACAAACGATGTCGTTTGATTTAATTAAAAAAAACAATCTCACATTACTAAGAAACATAGAAGAGCATCCCAAAAGTCTAAAGAGAAAAAATATGAGAACAAAACAATCCCACATGGCTAAGAAACATAGAAGAGCATCCCAATTGACTTCTATAAATACTAGAGGTAATTTGACATTCAAAATCATGGAGCCTTTTGATGAGCACAGAGCGAACTATTCTTTCGCTTCAATTGAGCTCGAATTTCAGGCTTCAATCGAGCTTCTAAATTTTTTTTGAGTTCGAGCCTTTTCGAGTTCAAGTTTCAATATTATATTTCGAGTTCGAGTTGAACTTGATAATTTTTAACTCATGAGTTTTTTAGTCGAGTTGAGCTTACTTTTAAAGTTTTTGAGTTAGAGTCGAGTTCGGCAGTACTCGAGTTCGACTCGACTCGTTTAACAAATGACGTCATTTGGTTTAATTTTTTTAAAGAAAAAAAGAGAACCGGCGGTTCACACCGGTTTTGCCGGTTTTCAGTCGGTTCTTTCGATTCTTTACCGGTTTTGGGAGTTAACTGGACAGGCTACCAGTTCACGGTTTAACCGGTTAAACCGGTCGATCCGGTCCGGTTTTAATAATATTGATTTTTATAACGAATTTCTATAAAACAATTTTTAAAATTATTGAATTTAATATATGGGTAAATTACAAAGTTCATCATTGAACTTTACTCTCTATCTTATTTTGCTCACTGAACTTTAAAATTTTTTAATTTGCTCATTAAACTTATTACATCAGATTTATTTGGTCACTGAACGTTACACTCTCTCTTATTTTGATCATTTCGCCATTAAATAGTTAACGACTTTAAAAATAATTTCGTTTTAAAAAAAATCAAAATTTCACTAAAACAACGTTGTTTTGTATCTATATAACAACCCATTTTAACACCATTAACTATATAATGGCTAAGGGGTCGTTTGTTTACTGTTGAATGGTGAACCGTTCAGCGCTGAATGCTGAACCGTTCAGCATTCAGCGTGTTTGATTCTCACCTCTGAATGAAGACTATACTGAATGAAACAACAAAACACTACTGAATGATTCAGCATTAAAGTACATTCTGAATCATTAAGCACCCAATATTTTACCATAATACATATTTTTTTACATGTTGTCTTATTAAACAATCATATCTTATAATATAATAAATCATTATGAAGGTAAAAATGAAAATATTCATAATTCAGATTGTGCATTCAGAATCATTATCAAACATCATGTTATATTCAGAGCCAAATTATACAGAGCCTTTGAATCATTCAACGCTTAATCATTTTATTTTATCAAACAGCCCCTAAGTAACCAAAAAAATCTAATGTATTAAGTTCAATGAGAAAATTAAAAAGATCTAAAATACAATGAGTGAAATAAGATAAAATAAAATTCAACTACCAAATTTGTAATTTACTATTAATATATTTATCAAAAAATTTGATTTAAGGAATGGAATCTAATCCTAAAAACATGTTCGGGCAGCGGAGGCGAGCCCGAGGAGGAGGGTCATTGAATCAATCGAGCACTTGGGCTATCCCACGTGCGACACGTGCGAAGAACGAGACCTGGTCGTCCCTTTCCTTCAACGGCAAAACCGAAAATTGTTGGCTCTTTATATCCCTCCTAAGAAGTATCGTCATAGGTAGAACTACTTTAAAAAAAAAACATATGTAACATACAATTAAAGAATAAAAATAAGGGTAAACTACAGGTTTAGTATCCCAACTATAACTTTTGTTCCATTTTGGTCATATAACTATTTTTTTCAAAATTATACATAACGTTTAGTTTTAGGGTCCGTTTGTTTCACGTAAAACGTTTTCCGAAAAATGTTTTCCTTATTTTCCAGTTTTTGATTGGAGGAAAACTGGTTGGTCAAGGTAAAATATTTTCCTGGTCAACATCATTTCCTTTGTGTTTTCTGGAAAATGACTTACAGTCTGATTTTCCGTAAATCATTTTCGAACTTTTCACTTCAAAGAATAAATACTCAAAATAATTTTATTTTATGAATTTAATATTAATAAAATATTTTAATATCATTTTAATCAAAATATTAATTATTAAAATATTTAAAAATATATTTATTAATATTTCTAATAATATAATATTATATTTTTAATATTACTTTAATAAATAATTAATATAATTATAATATTTTTATTTCAATAAAATATACCAATATTAATATTTTTATTAATAAAATTATAAAAATAATATTTTAATAATAAATAAATTATTTTAATATTTTAAAAATAATAATATTAAGTTGTATGATAAATAATATTATTTATTGTATTTAATATTTGTAATAAATAATTTTAAAAAATTCATCAACTAGTGGAAAAAAGGTTTAAACAACATCTTCCTAACATCGTGAAACGTTTTCCAGAAAATGTAATTCATTTTACGGAAAACGTTTTCAATGAAATAAACGGACTGTTAATTTTGTTTTGAACATCCATCGTTAAAAAATAACTAGTGATGTTGATATGTCGCTATAAGGTAATGCTACATCATCATTGAAAAATAAAAATACCACATTAATAATTTTGTTAATTTTTTTAACGATGGGTGATCAAAATGAAACTAAAACTAAATATTAGGTACGATTTTGAAAAATAAATATTTAGATATCCAAAACGTAACAAAAATGATAGATTAAATACTAAATATGTAGTTTAACCTAAAAATACATAAATAAAAGTAAGGGCAATCACCCAACTTTACTCTCACTGATCATTAAAATTTAATTTTTAAATTTAATTACTATACTTTTGAATTACTTTTATTTTGACTAGTCTATCGTTAAACAGTTAACTTATTATGACATGGACCATGATACCAAAACGATGTCGTTGAAAAAAATTACTTTTACACTATAATGACATTGTTTTGAATTCATATAAAACTAAATTTTCTCTCTTCTTTTCTCGTTTTCATTTTCTCTTCATATGCTCAAAATTTTATCATCGCTTGCCATGAATAACTATCGCACCAGCCATCATCGGTCATTGCTCAATGCGATTGATGAATTCTAAAATTTTTCATCAAACTCGTTTTTTCCTTTTAAATGCAAATTTGATGGCAATTTAATAAAAACACCCTAAATTCCACAAATCTGACATTGTAGGCTTTAGTTTCTTATTCTTATATCTCTAACGATTTTATAATAGAGGGACAAACTGATAAAATTTTAAGGTATACCAAAGTGATAAAATTTAGGGACGATTATTAATAGAAAATACAAAGAAAAAATCTAAAATATATAAAAAAAACAAGGGGTAAATGCCTCAACCTCTCGGGGTCCATCCCTACCTAAACTTACTGGTTAGATAATTGATGGATAGGAGTATAATTTAATAAAATTGTTAAAAAATTAATATTAATAAAATACTAATTGATGCGATTATGGTAGTTAAAAAACTAATAAAAAAATCATGTCATTACAAAGTTAGAGATACTATTATAATGATAGAGTGTTAAAAAAATTCAATCTTTTAAAATTGAGTGATTAAATTAAATGACCATAATAGGAGTAAAAGTAAAGTTGAATGATGAAATTTACAATTTACCCTAAACATAATTAGCAAATTAGTAATAAACCTAACTAAACCATTTCGATTGACGATCTCAACGAAGCTCTCTCTCTCTCTCTCTCTCTCCCCCCCCCCCCCACCCCCTTAAAATTTAATTCTCCCAGTTCTCTACTCCCCAAACTCATTTCTTCATCTCTCTCTCTCTCTCTCAATATCTTCGATTCACTCTCTGGTAAATCTCCGACTAAGTTCATCTGCTTTTTTATCTTAAATTTAATTTGATATTGTCTGATTTGTATATCGTTATTGTTCTTACTCTCGCTTTTTTTTTTCTTTTCCTGAATGGTTCTCTGCTTGGATGCTGAGAACATGGGGGGGGGGATGAGATTCAAGTTTCTGTTATTTGAGTTTAAAATGTGCTTATTCAGCTTAAACATAAGTTAAGCTAAGTATTCGTAAGAATTAATTTGGAGATCAGAGATAAAAAAATCAAACTGCTACTTTGTGTAATCATTGGAAAGCTAAATTAGGACTTTCTTTCTTTGTTGATTTATTTTCTTTTCTTACTTTTCCTTGTTTATCTTACTTAGTAGTGGTGTTCAAACTATTTTAAGAAAAAAATCAGTTTAATCTTTTTTCTAATCATTAGACTGAAATTTGGAGATTTGACTGTTTGGATTTCGTATAGAGTTCTGAGATAACTAAGTTCGAGGCGTGATGGCTTCTATGTCGTATTCTCCTGCTGCATTTACTGGAACTTCAACTTCCGATCTTCTTCGAAGCTCCAGTAATGGCGTGAGCGGCATCCCTCTTGAAACCCTAGGGAAGCCACGATTTGCCGTGTCAAAAAGGGGTGTAACTGTAGTTGCAAAGCTGAGGAAAGTGAAGAAGCATGAATATCCGTGGCCTGCAGATCCGGATCCAAATGTGAAAGGCGGAGTCCTAAGTCATCTTTCCCATTTCAAGCCTTTGAAAGAAAAGCAAAAGCCTGTTACTTTGGATTTTGAGAAGCCCCTTGTCAATTTCGAGAAGAAGATGATTGACGTAATTCCTTATTTTTAATGATTGTTGATTTTTCTGTTAATAAAACGCCCGTGATTGCTTCAAATTTTGTGCTTGTTTCATATGCAGGTGAGGAGGATGGCAAATGAAACTGGATTGGACTTCAGTGATCAGATTATATTATTGGAGAATAAATATCAACAGGTACAATTATTTTGTTTGAGACAATTTGAGAGAAAGCAATAAAATTTCTAGTTATACATTTATATGATCCTCTGAGTTGATACATATTCAACCCGTTAATGAGAGTGAAGTTGAGTATGGAATATGTTTTCGTGTGCTCAATTTAATTATGCCAAAACTGAATATTAGGTCAGGACGTTATATTTAATATTGGTTGATAAAATGTTTCTGATGTTGCATTTGCTATGGCATTTATTGGCTATTTAGAATTTTATTATATTACTTGATTTTAGTTTTGGATTCATTCTCTTATTGCAGAGGATTTATCAATAGTGGAACATTTATATGTTTGCTTGAAATTCTGTGGTGTTAAACTCCAAAATCTATGATTCTTCTTTAAGTCTGTTGCAAACCTGATACCTTAATAAGGGATGAGCATAATTCAATGTTTCAAAACAGGCTTGTACACCATTTAGTGTTGATGTGCTATAAAAGATATTGATGTTTCACCATGTTTTTGGTTTCCGGTTAACTCTTATCATCCTTTCTATTACTTGTTTCAGGCCCTGAAGGACTTATACACACATCTAACCCCAATACAACGTGTGAACATTGCCCGGCACCCTAACAGACCTACATTCCTTGATCATGTATTCAGCATTACCGATAAGGTTTGGTGGTTGCATGCCCTTTAAGTCTCAGATATTAAATTCTGCATATTCTCGTCAACATTATCTTTAACACCCAGTGTGTGGAAGGTGAAGAATTGTTTTAATAAATGTTTTGTATATTCTCCTATGTCCAGTTTGTGGAACTTCATGGAGATCGATCGGGCTATGATGATCCAGCTATTGTTACTGGTATAGGAACCATAGATGGTAGGCGATACATGTTTATTGGTCAGCAAAAGGGTAGAAACACTAAAGAGAATATTCAGCGTAACTTTGGAATGCCAACTCCCCATGGGTAAGTATATGAAACTTGCATGTTGAATTTTATCTTTGAAATAGGGAATATGTCACTCTTAACTGATATTTAGGAAATGCTTACAGTTACAGGAAGGCTCTGCGCATGATGTATTATGCAGATCATCATGGTTTTCCTATAGTTACTTTTATTGACACTCCTGGGGCATATGCTGACCTTAAATCTGAGGAGCTGGGTCAAGTATGAGGACTATTGTATTATGAAGCATACCAGATATACTTTTAATGTTAGCACAACTGATTTTTATGCATTACATTCATGTAGGGTGAAGCTATTGCCCACAATTTGAGGACCATGTTTGGTCTGAAGGTCCCAATTGTTTCTATTGTTATTGGGGAAGGTGGCTCTGGCGGTGCCTTGGCCATTGGCTGTGCTAATAAATTGTTTATGTTGGAAAATGCAGTCTTTTATGTTGCCAGGTATTGAGTTGTCCTATATTGTTTTTGTTGAATAACATTTAAGTTTTACAACCTGCCCTTTTGAACCCACACAATATACGAAATTCCAATTGGTTAAAACCTTATTTTTACTCGTTGTACCTGGGTAAGATTGTATATTATACCTTGTAAATGTTGATCTTTTTTAGATGCCATTTCTAATTGTGCTGATATTTCATTTTTTTTCTTTTATTTTAATGATATAGTCCAGAAGCCTGTGCTGCAATTTTATGGAAGACTGCCAAAGCTTCTCCAAAGGTTTGAATGAAATTATTGGTTTTAGGCTTATCTTTCAGTAATTTTCATTTTATGATTAGTATTTAAGGTTTTCATCTATATGCAGGCTGCTGAGAAGCTGAGGATTACTGCTCCAGAGTTGTGCAAGCTGGAAATTTGTGATGGAATTATTCCGGTGATTAACATTGTTTCTCCAATGTCTCCAGTGAATTAGTTTTTCTATGTGTACCTTTTTCTTTCCCTTTTTTACTGTTTTTGTTTCTCTGATTCTAGCTACAAAAATATGATAAACCTACTACAAGCAATTTCATGTAGCAAAGCTGACTGTTATGGGAACCATTTTGCTTCTTTTCTTAGCATATCATCTATCTGATGTTTGACAAAAATGATGTATTTGGTTTTCAAAGTATTTGCACTTCAACAGCTTTAATGGTTGAATATTGCTCCCGATTGTTGTTTCCTTTGGAAGTTCATGTTAATTACCTTGGCATCTGACACTTTTATGTTTGATAGGAACCACTGGGCGGTGCCCATGCAAATCCAGCTTGGACTTCGCAACAAATAAAAGCCGCAATTAACGAGTCAATGGATGTAAGTTCCACTAGCAGTAGTTCTCTATCGAGAATTGTATTATAATATATTAACAAAATTTTATTCTGCAGGAGCTCAAAGCAATGACCACTGAAGAGCTACTACACCACCGCAATCATAAATTCAGAAAACTGGGTGGCTTCCAAGAAAATGCACAGGTAGATCCCAAGAAGAAGGTCAATATGAAAAAGAAAGAAGACACTGCTCGTAGAACGTCAAATGCAGAGTTGGAGGGTGAGGTTGAGAAACTGAAACAGCAAATCTTGAAAGCCAAGGAATCATCCAGCAAGCCTCCTGAGATGGCTCTAAAGGACATGATAGAAAAATTAAAAATGGAGGTTGATCATGAATATTCTGAGGCCATCAAAGCCATGGGCTTGAAGGACAGGCTTGAGATGTTGAGAAGAAGTTTCAAAAGTAAGTTCCAGGGACCAACTCATGAATCCTGTTATAAGAGATAAGATTGAGAAGCTTAAAGATGAATTCGACCGGAATCTATCAGCAGCTCCAAATTATTCAATCCTCAAATATAAGTTTGACGTGCTGAAGGAGTTTTCAAAAGCCAAGAGTCTCTCAGATGCAGCTACACTGAAGCAGGAAGTTAATAAGAAATTTAATGAAGTCATGAGTCGGCCTGAGATAAATGAGAAGCTTGAAGCAATAAAAGATGAGGTTCAAAATTCCGGTTTATCCAACTTTGCGGATTTAGATCAAGGGCTGAAGGACAAAGTTATCAATATGAAGAAAGAGATAGAGTCGGAAATGATAAGTGCTCTCGAGTCCTTTGGTTTGGATGTTGTTGTTGTAAAGTCTAATGCAAAAGTCCTTAGTGAGAAAGCTTCACTCTCAGTCTTCATAAGTAAGGTGGATAATTTGAATGAAGAAATTAACAAGCAAATTGAAAATGTTGCCAGTTCATTGGAGTTGAAGAATATGATTGAGTTGTTGAAGCTGGAAATAGCAAGGGCAGGAAACAAACCTGATACCGAGTCAAAAAGTAAGATTGAGGCTCTACAAAAACAGATTAAGAGAAGACTTTCTGAAGCTATCATCTCTTCAGAATTGAAAGAGAAGCATGAAGAGTTGCAGGCAGAAATTTCTGAAATGGTACAGTCTTCTGCTGGAACTGATGGAAATTTGCAAAAGGAAACCAAGCATGAGGAACCTAGAGTAGAGATCAATTTGGGTTCAAACCACAGCTTTGCTCAGTGTATGTAGCTCCTTGCATTATACATTATCTGGTTCTTTTATTTTTGCTTTTAGTTTCTGATGAATAATTGATATTCCAGACATTATTTATTTGGATGCTTAAGGATATATACGATTTAGAACGTGGTTTAGAATGGTTATAGTTGGTTTACGCTCAAATGGCATTTTTTTTGTCCATGAAAATTAGGGAAAGAAATGTCATTTAGTATATATAAAAATGGTCTAAATTCATAAATGAACTATTGTTATTAAAAGGTAGCTAGTATAAACTCTTATAGCTTTGCTAATTTATTTGATCGGTACTATTGACTTGTATTCAACAGGATCTTCATTCGGTCAGAATGTTACTGAGGTAGATGGTATAGAAAGAGATGGTGTTTGAAGTCTGATTGAAGAACTAAAGCCTTGCAAGAGCTACAAATCCTCCGCTGTCACCTGCCAGTAGGCACAAGGTTTTGCATCTATGAAAACACTGATTGGTTATCGCATTTTGCTCAATCTCATGTTTTTATTCTCCTTTTAAAGCTGAATTGGACCATTCTGAATTAGGGATGCTAAAAAAATTCCCTTTGGATGTTGCTTTCTGTCCAATTTATTGGTAGAATGTGTTTTCGTTTTACTCAGAGACAAAGAACACTGTATAGCATGTGTGATCAGTAGGGGAGACCAAATAACACCCCCTCCAAAAAAAAACCCTTTTTCTTTACAAAAGACTTCTCAGCCAAGTTTGTGGCCGAATCGTGTTTCTATTAGTAGTCTATGGCAACGCAAACAGTGTTTTAATGTTTGGTTCCCCTTTGACCGAAATGTATCGTGTTGTAGTAAATTGTTCGTCTTGTTGAGGGTAAGATCTATGCATTTACTAGTTTTAGGTGATCTGGATGTTCTCAAAAGTAAAATGCGCTATGTTGTCCGGGTGTCCAATCCAAATATGATTTGTTATTTGCAGAACTGAACTAGATTTCGATAACAGTCGTATTCACTTCCGTCAGCTTATGTTTCAAGATTCTGCAACGTTTTTGTAAAGAAAAAAGCACGTAGTATAGCAATAAATATTAGAATCTGCACTGCTATTGGCATCCATTTTCCAGGTCCAATGCTAATAGCATGTTGACACTTTCAAGCAACCAAAGCATTTTTCTTCATGTGATGCATTCAATTACAACCCCGATGCTTAGTTTTTGTTTATGGTTTGAGCCAAGAACAGATCAAAACACAAAAGAAAGTAAATTTTCATTAATCAAACCATTCAAAGAGCTACAATTTGATCACTAAATCAATCAAATGACACTTTTATTCGTCTTCTGTATCTTGTGATTACATCAAATCTTTTCAATACATGAATGGAATCACAGCTTTTCTCTTCTTGGGAAACTCATCCTTAAACTTCTCTAAATACCAATGGCGGCTAGCACGAGCTCTAGGCATCAAGTTAGCACAAGTATAGAAAAAGAACCCAAAACCCACCCAAGACCAAGTCATCACCGCCCACCCAAACCACTCCAAAATCTCTCCAAAATAGTTTGGGCAACTCACCAACTCAAACAACCCTCCACTCGGAACCTTATATCCACCGCCACCCTGCTTTTTCATCCCTACCAGCACTTCATCAGCCCACATATTCACCTTCATCCCAACCCCAAATATCAGCAGCCCACCGAGAAATTTCCACCAAAAAAACCCATCACTCTCGTAGTCGTCCTTGTAATGAGAAACCCACCTCGCTTGCAGATAAGCATTCAACAGATTGAACCCGAACGCCGTGAGAGCTATACTCACCGGAAAACCTTTAGCGTTTTTGTTCCTCGAGAGGCGAAGAGGGTAAAGCACGGTGCGATTGAAGTAGTGAAGGAGAAACGGGGAGATGAGAATGAATGATTTGGGGTTGGAAAAATGTCGGCCGAAAGGGAAGAGCAGAGAGTGAGAGAGGGTGGGGCTTTCCATGAAGAACCAAGCCAAAGGAGGAGAAATGGTGGGACCCCAACCAGGGCGGTTGTGCTTGCCATAAGGGGCTTGGAGGAAGTAAAGGCTGATCCATGTTGGTGGGGCGATTAGGTAGAGACTGAGGAGGCTGTAGTGAAAAAAGGTCCGATCGGAGTCCATCTTTTGCTTTTGGTTTTGTTGACGAGAGAAGGATCTGAATCGAAGGTGAAGCTGGAAAAGAGAAGATTAAATACCATATTCTACACACCTATTGGTCAGCGACGATTAAATTCTGCCACTTCAACTTAAACCCTTTATTAATTATTTGGCTTGAATGCTAAACTAACATGAAATGGTAAATTTAATATTAAATAAAAAATTAATTTTTTCTATAGCTCCGTCATTGTAAATGAATGAGATATATTACGAGTTATTCGAGATCAATTTGATCAAAATTAAGTCAATATTCAAATCGAATAAATTTGACTCGAGTTTGGACTCAACTTGAATTATTAACAAGTCAAAACAAATTATTTAATATTCGACTCGAAAAGCTTACAAATAACTCAATATTTATGTATATATACATTATTTTTAATTTTTCAGATTAAATTATTGATAGTATTAATATTTAAATGTTATTTTAAAAAATATATAATAAAGGTGTTCATATACTTAAAGTTTAAGTTTGAATTCGAGTTTGAGTTTCAATCAAGTTAAATTTAAAAATAATTTGAGTTTAAGTTTTTCAAGCTTAAATCAAACTTTAGTTTTTGATTTCGAGTGAAGATTGAAAATTTCATTTCGAATTAACTCTGAAACTTAAATATATTCCTCCCATTCCCCTTATGATTAATCTGCTTGTCAATTTGCAATTTACATTTTTCTTTATTGGGATCTACAATTTGCATATTGTTGTATGGATAATGGTTATTGGGTTGGTGATGTGGTTCGATGTTGATGTTAATCGGCGGCTCGCTGATGTATGAGAAATAAGTGAGATTTTTATGAATTTTATGATATTTTCTGAAAAATAAGAAATATTGAGAGTTTTTTTAAAAAATTTATGAATTTTATTTTTTTAAATAAAATAAATAGACTACGTGTCGAATGTGAATTGATTGATTGATTTTTAATAAAACTTTTTAAAAGTCGTCACAGATCAAACAATTAAAATAATAATATTTGTAATATTTAACATACATTGATCGAAAGATAATTATAGACTTAAATTGAAAAAAATATATTAAAATATTTATTTTTTGAATATTGTCACGGGACTGCTGCTAGCAAGCTCGTGCGACCTTAATCGTTTTCAAGGTCGAAAATCGGCTAAGTAACCCAAACCTCCATTAAGCGAGAATGCTTAGAACGTTACAAAAATAAAGAAAATAAAGAGAAACAAAGAGATGGACGCACAAATGGAGAAGAGAGAGTTTAGAGTGAATGTTAACTTGTATTCCTCAATCTGAAGTGAGTAAATGAAGTGGGGTGAGTTGGAGCCCCCTACAATCAACTGTTAAGATTAAAGTACATCAATGGTCAGGATGAGAGCCCTACTCTATCTATAACTCTAAATTAATAAATAATTAGTGAGAATTATCTCTAAAATAATTTTAAATAATTATCATGCATTTTCTCTCTCTAAGGTGGATGAATCAGCTCTGTTAAAAGCTCAAAACATGACAAAGATAATCTCTGACAACATTAAATGATCTGGGCTTGGTCTTGGGCTGACGGTATGTGACGATATCTTATTAAATATATTAAAATTTTATTGATGGATTCCTTCCAAATTGGAATCCTGCGTGCATCTTTCTCTCTCGCCTCTCATGGGATCCGTTTTTCAAATTTGCTTTACCACTTGCTCTCTCTCTCTACCCCTCCACTTTCAAAATAACCATAGACTTTCTCACTCTAGGGTTTCGAAGGTATACTTTCAGACAAACGGAAGGCGCTCTCCAGTCTGATTGTATGCTTCCTACAGCTTACAGAGCAAGTTTCTGTGTATATCAGATACTGCATTGGGGAAAAAGAAGAGAGGAAATCAGTTGATTTTAGCGGCCTCAACGGCTCTCTGGATCTTCTTTCAGCTGTTATTTCATCGTCGATTACATGTTTCAGGTGAGTTTGAAGCAAATTTCGTGTTTTGTTTTATGAACTCCTTTCTCTTGCTGCTTGTCGACTGTTTCGGCGTTGCTTGCGTATAATTTTGTTGTTTAGGGTTTTAGTACTTCGTTCACTAGTGAGGCCTAGTTTGTATTAAAAAACGCACGAGGCAAATAAGAAAAAGGAAAAAAGGAGGGAAGTATGAAAGCAAAGAGAAAGAGCTGTTAGGTAGGTTTTGCTCTTAATTTTGACTAGTTTATTTGCTAGGAGAGTAGTCATTGTATTTGTGTTTAACATGATGTTATTAGAGAATTTGTTTGCTCAAGAGTATATATCTTGTATATGTTCTCATTTTATTTATCTTTTGGTATATATTATAAGTTTATGGTGCTTGGTAAATGCTGAATGTTTGCTAGTATGGACTTAAATGCTTCCCCCATTACCTGAAGATGACGAAGAGACATATGAAAGACATAAAGAACATTACTACGCACCAGAAGAACATGTAGAATCTGCAGTTGAAATTTTAAGAAGGGTACGTCTTTAATTTTCTCTTTGGCTTTCTTGTTGAATTTTCTCTTTTTTGATGTCTACCAATGATTGGGAATGATTCATGCATTTTTTAATATTTTTTTCACTCTTGGTTATTATGGTTTAGGCAATTCCTGAATGGTTTTTTTCTAGGCATTGATGGATAGGTGAGGTTGTGTACTTGTGTTGTAGATAAGAGAAATGGTTTTGTCTTCGTGTGCATATGATATGTTGAAGTTTTGTGTTAATGTAGTTGATGTTCTGGGTAATGGCGACTTATTGGCATGACGTATGACTGCTAAGAGGCATTGTGGCTATTTAGCAGCGTTACAAACAATTGTTTCTTGCATTTATGAAAAAATCAATGTGTTCATATTATTTAACATGCACATATGCTTCCTTTTATTTTTGCATCTCACTCTTCTCCCATATATTTTCTGAGTTGAGCACATCTTGCTGCATTGAATTTTTCACTCTATAATAATTATTTTTGTGCATCGTTGTTCATTGTGGATGTTAATGGAATTTTCTTCTATTAGGAACGTGAGGAAAGACGGAAGAAGTTGAAAAAAGACCAACCAGAATACCAGCCAGTACATGTCTCTCAGCCTCAAATACTTGATCACTTTTATCAGAATAGGAATCCAAAGTTTTATGATAAAAGTAGGATCCCTTCTGGTAAGATCCCTTGACATTGCACAATAATTGCTCTATGTTTTTTGGTCATTCTCAATGTCGATAACATTGCTGTTCCATAACTTCCATTGTCCACAAACTGTGGTGTTTTTATTTAGATTGTGTTTATTCATCTATATATTTTTTATTTAAAATAAAAATAATTGCTGTTAATAATGGTTTTATGTGTCAACAAATTATTGAAATGGTATCTACAATGTCAACGGTCAATATAACTGTATGAATGATTGTTTCAGGCTTTCAGATACAATAAAAACTAAAAACATAGATTTCAATTTTTACTTGTTTCATTTGTGTGCTCAATATGACCATATGAATTTATTTGAAATTTCAAATTCATGTTGTTGCTCAAGTTATTGGCTTGTTTTTCCAAAACGTTTTGCAGGTTAGTTTGGTTTTCCTTCGGTTGATCAGGAAATAGGCTGCATCATTCCTTCTAAAACTCCACTTGGTGAATCTTATAATGACTGTGTTCTGCCTGGTAAAAGATACTTTTAAACAAGTGATTCATCAGCAAAGAGTTTTAGGAAGAAAGGTATATAGAAAGGTTGCATTTCTTTTCTCATTTCAGTGCTAATACCTTGTTGATTTTCCCAGTTAATGCAAAGCATATCTCTTCTATCATTGTCTCAACCATGTAAACAGCATGTCAAAATCCTTTTGGACTATTCTAGAAATCCTAAAATATGCTTGGTTATGTTAACTATAGAATTAAAATGCATTTAGGGACTAATTATGCATTTACGGCAATGGACATGGTTATAACATTCGAGATTTTGTGAAAGTATTTGTTCTAAGGGCTTGAACTAGTGCATTTCTGCTTGCTGACAAACAAGTTAGATATCAGTTTTTGATATATTAGACCTGTGAAGTAAGATTTTTTAATTGGATAATAAGTTTGACATTACATGCGATATTCTGGTTTCAGCTTGGTTGGGTCATTGATTTGACGAACACATCTCGTTACTATCAAACTACAGACCTGAAGAAAGAAGGCATTAAGCATGTAAAAGTGGTTCTTATTGTATTTTAATGCTATTCTTGTTGTTTGCAGTTCTGGTTTTAATTTTTCAGTATTTGTTCTAGTTTCAAAGCAGGGGCAGAGATGCTGTATCTGATAACTTGTCTGTAAATACTTTTGTTTATGAGGTAGATCTCCATTATAATTGTCTATCATTTCCGGAATCTACTGGAATATCTGCCTGTATATCTTCTTGAAATGTGATTCCTTTAATACATTCAGTCTCAACTGCCATGCTGCTTTTGTCACATGATGACCAAAGTTTTGGCTGGTCTTATATGTTCCCTTTCATGGCATGCAACAGTACTATTGTAATCTCCAACATAAATTTGACCTTATGTCATACCGGATACTGTCTCTTCTTTTGTCTCGTTCATCTAGTTCTCATACATTTGCTGATCTACAGAAGCATGCTAATTACTGAACTCGTGACTTGATTGTTCTTAATTTATTGCACTCATTTATGAGAGTTTTTATGTGATTTGTTTATCAGGTGTCACAATTCCTACTACGTCAGAAATCAAAGAAATATATTCTTGTCATTGCACACATGGGCTAATCGGACCGGATACATGATTGTTCACTACCTCATGTGATCACAACCAATGTCTG
>NW_024061855.1:0-90906 GCF_006381635.1 Hibiscus syriacus
AATCACTTTTCATATTAACAAGTTGTCTGGAGACCCCAAGAAAATGGTGACAACTGTAGAAGTTTAGAAAGATGAAATGAAACCCCACAATCAGAACTCGTGGTCATTTGAGAGTCTGCTCCCAACTTCAGGAGAAATAAACTTGAAGACTCCAATTCAATCCAAGTCGAGAGAAGCTCAAGGACATGCCATTGAGAATTGTACTGCTTTCAAGCATCGAGTCCAGCACCTTTTAGATCATGGAGTTCGAGATAAAAGGTCGACCTAGTTTGGTAACTAATTGTCCTGATAGGTTGGAGCCAAAAGCATTCGAAGGTAAGGATATCAGTGGGAGCATCCAGGAGGAAGAAGATTTTCTAAGATACGATGCTCAAGTGCGTCCCAAAGGAGTGGGCAAAAAGGGTCACTAAACTGAAAAATGATGTTAAAAAATGGAGAAAGAATTGTAAGGTGCATGAAGGTCAAGCCAAGAAGTCCTTTCATGTTTTACAGGTTGTAGAAATAAGATGCAATATAACCATGAATGATTTGAAAAGATGCCATGTTAAGAATCAGATGTTGGATATGTCCATAGCCAATATGGAACCTTCATATCAGTGCCACAAGCATGAGAATGATGCTGAGCTAGAAGCCACTAGAGCCAGGAACAAGATATTGATGAGAACTGTAGATAATTTTGAAAATATTACTCAATGAGTTTATAACCATGAAGACTTTCTTACGAGAAAAAATGAACAACATTTTCTACAGCTCCGAGAATTGTCACAGAAGATGAAAGAAAAAGATGACGACATGAAAGAAGCTATGATCCAAGCAAACAATGTGGCTCACAAGTTGATTGATTTAGCTGGATTCATAATAAAATTGAAGCAGATCAACAACTCAACCCCCGAGCATGAGATGAAGTTAACTTGGCTTCTGAAAGAAATATAAAAGTTAAGAGTTAAGGATATCCCTTGTATGCAAAGTTTGGTTGACATACCAAAACCCTTGTGTTCAATGAAAGTTGTTTTAAGATGGTCACTCTGAATGACACCTATTGCATTTGCATCGTACCTTTTGCATTTCTATTTCTATATTTTCTCATTTGTATGTGCATTTTTGTATCCTTACATTCACATATATACACCATTTATTGCATAATATATTGCATCTTAGCATGCATTAATCACGGATCTTGATAGTACCTCGTGGAGAATCTTGTTCAAGAAATATTGAAGGTAAATTGAGGCCAACATGTTCACGCTTAGAAAAGATATGAGAGCCATGGATATGAATTTTGGGGGCATGACGCTAAGAACCATGAGGCATCGAAGAACAAGTTACAGAATCTAATCGATTCAGAGACATGGTTTTTTAATAAGCAAGTGGGGCATTAGATTGTACTAACCCTAAAGATCCAGCCAAGCATCCACATTTCTGATGAGTAATGAGGCATCCTAATTAGGAAGAGATTATTTCTTTCATCATGAAGCTATATTTCACTTACAGGGTCTTGTTTGATTTTGTTTTTGTTATTCCTTTCTTTATTTACTAAATATTTTGTAAAAATGTTTGGTGATTGAACTTATGCTACTTTTTAAGGTCATGAGCAGTGAATCCAATTTTTAACCTTAAAATTCTTTGAGTATCAAATTAATTAAAGATTCATTTAATTTTTCAAGAATTATATATCCTTGGAAAGTGGCAAAATTAGATCTTTCATATCCCTTCCAAAGCCAAAAATACAATTACTCGATCTATTTTTTAAATAATTTTTGCTCATTACCAAAACAAAATTTTGACACTACATTTATCTGGGACTCTGAATTCATTCCTTTACCTTTTTGTTCGAGATACTAAATTCATACTTTTACCTTTTCGGGAAGAGCTGATCTTTTTATAACACTACTTTCCCCCATATACACGACTTCAAAGTCACACCTTTGTCTTTTCAGACACAAAACCATTATTTTTTCTTTATACCAGTAAAATCAGAAGACCTCAAGTGAAAAATTTTCATTTGTCCGTGAAACTTCCTACAACAAGAGACGAGATGGGGCATCATGGATCAACTTGTTGAAGAGAAGCTCGAGTAATTAGGGCATACTCGAAGTAAGAAGAAGAAAAAATAAAGAGAATAATTTAAATAATTCTATCATGCATTAATTACATTGTTTTCATATAAATAAAAGTTAATCCTGAATATTCATCCCCTTGGGGATACCTCTTTTTACAAGGACTTCTGTGTATGAAATGATGAACGACATTATTTCATTTATCCCTTCACAAAAGGAGAAAAATATATCATTTGTTATCCCTATTTGAGCTTGAATTATTTTTCCTCGGATTTAACCCTAACCAAGGATCACCCTCCACATTAGGGGGAAAGGTGAAGGATATATGCTCGCATGAGTAAAAATAGTCAATCCAATTTTATTACAGGGGCAAGTCTCCATGAAATAAAGAGGAATAATAAGTAATCGCAAAGTAGGTTAAATACAAAGTGCTCAGAGATCAAATCTAGTCGAGAACAACGAAAGAAGTTCCAAATACAAGAAACAAAGAGGAAAAGAAGTTACTCAAAGCAATTGGAGTCTTATACTCATCTAATAAATTCGTAAGAATATAGAGATAAAGAGGAGAGAGAAGAAGAAAAAAAGAAAAAAAAGAAAAAAGAAAAGGAAAAAGGGAAAAGAGAAACAGAAAGAAACGAGAAACGAGAAACGAGAAACGAGAAACGAGAAACGAGAAACGAGAAACGAGAAAATAGAACAGATAGAAAAGAAAGAAAAAAAGAAAAAAGATGAAAAAGAAAAAAAGAGAAAATAAATCAAGTATTTAAAGATGAGTGACTCATTGAGCCTCAAGCCACTAGGTTAATCAAGTGCAATCGTTTCAAAGATTCAGATTCAACAAGAAGAGCGAGAAATGCTGAATATATAAGAAAATGAAGATGAACTCTAGGGTGAAAACCCAAAAATGGGCAGTCTAGAGGGATCCAGAAAAAGAAAAAGAAGATAAAAAAACAGGTAGCAAGCAGATCCAAGCCAAGCAAGGCAAGATTGAAGGCATTAGAACGAAATGATCCTTGGTTCAATTACCCTTAAACACTTGTTTGAGCCTATTTATCCCTTTCTTTCATAACCGTGAGTAGTGGCCTATGTTACGTGCCTAAAAAGTCCATTCTAATTATACATGTTATACATGGATTTCTAAGTGAAAGAGATTATCACCAGATTTCATTCCGCTTCACAGGATTAATTTTCTATTTGTAAAAATTGGTTTTCTAAAATCTTTAATGCATGATAGAAAAAATAATAAAGGGGGTTCAATATATAAAATTTTGAATAACGTCTTGAAGCCAAAGGAGAATTCGAGTTGAAAACATGAAAGGGCAGCTCGAATATTAAATTTTGCAACTACAACATAAGAGGCGGTCTTACTAATCTCTTGACGAAGCACCACACATCTCAAATGTGTCCCTGAGAGTTTGGAACCAATAAGTATCTCTAAAAGATGAGCATAACAACCACTTCTTCACGTCAGTGGATGCCCAAAGAGACAAATATGTTGCAATAAGTATCTCAAATTTGTGTACCGATGCATAGGTAGTGTATCGATACACATGTTAAGGGATGTACCGATACATTATAGAGTGTACCGATACCTACCTTAAATAAGAAATGAAAGATTAGAGTATACCAAAGGTGAGTGCATAATCTAGATAGAATTATATAGAGATACGACTTACGATAAGTCTATCTCTTATAGTAGAATTTATGATTTTATATTCATTTGCATATATATATATATATATATATATATATATATATATATATATATATATATATTATTGTTATAGTGATTTCATGCATCATTCATTTATGCTTTCAATAATATTATATGAATGAATGCAAGTATAAGAGAATCAATATAGGTATGTGAAACAATGGAAGTGATCATATGTGTGTATAAAAAGTGATAAAAGAGATATGAAAATGAGAAATGTATTCATATATAAGCACATGTTATATAATATGAGAGCTGTAGGTATAATTGACATGATAAGAGTTGAGGGATTATTAGTGGTCCTTTGGGACATACTGGTCATTCGGGATATAGTGGTCTTTCGGGACAAATATTCAGTGCCCCTATTGGGAAATTATTCAAGCTGTGGTGACAGCATTCGTGCACAACCTCAGTGTACTCACGTACCTCCTATTCTCAATAATGTACATGGGCAATTCAAAGATAAATTGAAGTGAAACTCGCATAGACAATAAGTTTCATACGTGCATGACATGATCATATATGTTATAGTGTAGTAGAAACATGCAAGTTGAGATGTCATGATCAATTGATAAGAATGTATATTTCATGAATTCATTGTTACATATTTTACTATGCCTCACTAAGTCTATGACTTAGCGTGTAAGTGATTTATACGTAGGTACCAAGAAGCAAGAAGACCAGAGTTAAGGTCTAGAGAGGCAACATATCTTTTAAAGCTATCATATCAGAAGTGATTTACAACAATATGTCCTTTTGTTATAGTAACCATGTTGGCATGTGAATTATATTTTAAGGTTATGCTCTGATCGATTTTGTAAGTATTGTTATAGAACTTATGTAAATTATTGTATTGTACTTTTAATAAAGTTTTAAATTTTATGAAATTTTGTAAAAGTAAACGTTTTGAAAAGTCAATGTGATACCTTGGATTTGTATCTGGGTCGGATACGGGTTGGGGGTGTGACATTTAATGGTATCAGAGCTATGGTTTAGCCGATTCTTGGCGTAAACCAGAGTCTAGAGTGTCTTATAATGTATACATGCCAACAAAATAGTTAAAACTTCCGACATGATAGAATAGTTAGTATGTTGTTTTTCTAATAGAACTATATGATTGTATTTTTTTATATATCCGGATATGATAGCTTTAGAAGTGAAGCGGGAGACGATAGGCCCGCTGAAAGCGGTAATTCACCTGTCCTGGCCAGGCAAGGTGAAGAATAGGCACCTTCTGGAGTGTCTGTAAGTGACCAAGATATTTTCTTCAGGACATTAGATACTGTCATGACACGTTTTCAACTTCATGTTACTTTAACTCCGAGAATGGATGTTGCGAAGGAGTTGAAGGGTTTAGGAGCATCAGAGTTTAGAGGTGAAACCAAAGAAGGTCCTGTTGCTGCGGACCTTTGGCTCATTGATGTGAAGATCATGTTAGATGGACTCTACTGTTCTGATATGGAGAAGTTAGATGGAGTGGTCTCTTTGTTCCGAGGGTAAACGAGAATTTGGTGGACCAATGTTACACTGAGAATGACTAGTGATCAGGTAACTTGGTCATTGTTTTTAGAAGAATTCAAACATAAGTATATAGGAGATCAATTTATTAGACAGATGAAGCAAGAGTTTATGAATCTGAAGCAATAGAATCGCACAGTGTATGAGTACGAGTGTGAATTCAATAAGCTAAGCCGCTTTGCTGCCGAGCTTATCCCTAATGAGAATGGTGCATGTGAGTGGTTTGTAGAGGAATTGCGTCCTCGATTGAAAGATATGTTAATTATATTGAACCTATCTTCGTTTCAAGAGGCGGTAAATCGTGCCAAAGCTCTGGAAATAGCTCAGAATGAGAGGTTTGGAGATCCCAGAGCTCAGCCATAAAAAACAACGAGTGCAACATCGAGTGATGCACCATCAAAAAGGGGCAGAGATGTCGGTTCGCGATCCCAAGCTAGATCAGAGTCAGTGGCATCCTCTACTAGAGGATCAAATCCGATGAGGGGCAAACAAACTCATTCAGGGGGATTTGGATCAATTTGTAGTGGTGTTTATTGATGACATATTGATGTATTAAAAAATGAATGAAGATCATAGTGCACACTTGAAAATAGTTGTGTTTATTGATGACATATTGATGTATTAACAAACGAATGAAGATCATAGTGCACACTTGAAAATAGTTTTGTAAACTCTTCGAGATAAGAAGTTGTATGCTAAATTATCCAAATATGAATTCTGGTTTAACAAAGTAACATTTCTTGGACATGTAATTTCCGTAGAAGGTATTCGAGTGGATCCCCAAAAGATTAAAGCTATATTGGAGTGGGAAGTTCCAAATAATGTATCGAAAGTTAGCAGTTTTCTGGGATTACTGGTTATTATCGAAGGTTCGTTAAAAACTTTTCGATAATAGCATTACCTCTAACTAAGTTGTTGAGGAATGAGGTAAAATTTATTTGGACTCCGGAATGTCAAGAGAGTTTTGAAAGGTTAAAGAAGATTTTGACAGAAGCTCTTGGTTCAACCCGAATCTGGCAAGAATTTTGTAGTATATAGTGTGCGTCCCATAACAGTTTGGGATGTGTATTGATGTAAGAAGGTAAAGTGGTGGCTTATATGTCGAGATAATTGAAACCACTTGAAAAGAATTATCCAACGCATGATCTGGAGATGGCTACAGTAGTTTTCGCTCTTAAGATTTGGCGTCATTACTTGTATGGTGAAAGATGTTACTTGTATACAGATCATAAGAGCTTAAAGTACTTGATGACTCAGAAGGAGTTGAATTTAAGATAGAGAAGATAAGTGGAATTTCTCAAGGATTACGATGTAGTGATTGATTTCCATCCGGGAAATATAAATGTAGTAGCAGATGCCTTAAGCCAAAAGATGTTTGTAGCCTTACGAACTTTGGATGCTATATTATCATTAAGTGGAGATGGTGCAATCTGTGCGGAATTGATTCTTAAACCATTATGGCTAGATTGAATTAAAGAATTGCAAGCTAGAGATGAAAAGTGTTCAAAGAGGTTCAGCAAATAGAGAATGGAGAGTATACAGAGTATAAAATAAAAGATGATGGGAACCTATATTATCAAGGGAGATTAGTAATTCCAGATAATGATGAATTAAAGAATGATTTGTTAACAGAAGCTCATTGTAGTCCATTGACGATGCATCCAGGAGGAAACAAAATGTATATGGATCTCAAGAATCGATATTGGTGACATGGAATGAAAATGAACATTATGGAATTCGTGTCTAAGTGTTTGATTTGTCAGCAAGTTAAAGGTGAGCATCAGGTTCTGTCAGGACTGTTGCAAAAAATATTTATTCCTCAGTGGAAGTGGGAGAATGTAACGATGAATTTTATAACGGGGTTGCCTTTAACTCCGAACAAAGAGAGTCAATTTGGGTGATTTTAGACAGATTGACTAAGTCAACTCATTTCATTCCCGTACAAGCTGATTTCTCCATAGATAAATATGTTGAATTGAATATCAGAGAGATTATACGATTACATAGTATACATGTTTCAATTGTTTTTATCCAGATCCTAGATTCACATCGAGGTTTTGGAAAGCTTTACATGGAGTGTTAGGAACTCGATTAATTTCAGCACATCATTTCATCCTCAGACTGATGGACAATATGAGCGGACTATCCAAATCCAAGAGGACATGTTAAGAGCTTGTGTAATTGAGTTTAAAGGATCGTGGGAAAATATTTACCTTTTGCTGAATTTGCCTACAATAACAACTATCAGTCAAGTATTAAAATGGCTCATTATGAAGCTTTATATGGGAGAAAGTATCGTACGCCCTTGAACTGGTATGAACTTAAAGATCGAGAAGTTATTGGTCCTGATTTGATTCAAGAAACGGAGGAGAAATTTCAAGTAATTCAGAATAATCTGAAAGCTGCAGCTGATAGACATAAATCATATGTTGATCTTAAGAGAAAAGAGATATAATTTCAGGTTGGAGATAAAGTGTTCTTGAAAATGTCTCCGTGGAAGAAAGTGTTGAGGTTTGGACGTAAAGGGAAGCTTAGTCCTCGGTTCATCGGACCTTATGAGGTCATTAAGAGAGTGGGACTAGTGGCATATCAATTAGCTTTGCCACCTAAAATGGAAAAGATACACAACGTCTTCCATGTCTCAATGCTTCAGAAGTATCGATCTAATCCCTCACATATTGTGACTACATAAGAAATTGAGGTTCAATCTAATTTGACTTATGAGGAAGAACCGGTACGAATATTAGTTTCTGAGGTGAAACAACTAAAGAACAAGACTATTCTATTGGTCAAAGTATTGTAGAGGAATCACAAGGTAAAGAAAGCAACGTGGGAACATAAAGAGGATATGAGGAATCAGTACCCCCATCTCTTTGTACAATGAAAATTCGAGGACAGATTTTCTTAAGGGGGAGATTTGTAACATCCCAAACTACGGGTTAGTGACCAAATTATGAAACTTCAAGATTTGCTGATTAAAGTAGAATAATTGAATAGTTCAATAACTTATTTGGGAATATTTTATGAAGGATGTTTAGTAATTATCAAATGAATTAAAGGGTAAAATGGTCATTTGACAAGAAATATTTTTATTTTTCCTTATAAGATAAGGGAACCACGTGGAGAAGAGGAAAAAAGAGAGATTTCTCTAGAGCTTTGTTTTTCTTCCTTCTTCATACGAGAGAGCTAGAGCACATGTGAGTTTTCTGGTTAGTTGATTATTTATTGATTTTAAGAGTGGATTTTGATCTTTAGGTGATACTTAAGCTTAAGGAAAGCTTAGGTTGTCTTAAAATCAAAAGATGAAGAAGTTATAAGAGATTAAAGAGAATGAGTTTCTAAATGAATTTCTGGAAAATAGTTGATAAGTTGAATTTGAAACTAAATTTGACTTGTTATCAACTTAATTAAGAGATATGAAGTGATAAAATTGAATTTAGAATATATTGAAAATTTGGTATGATTATTGATTTCTATATGAAAGATGAAATTTTGAGGTTTAAGATGTGATAAATGAGTATAAATTGGTTTAAGCATATGTATATGAGTTAAGAACACGAAAGAGGAGGAAATATAAAATGTTGAAGCTGAAAAAAGAGAATTTTCGTGCTTAAAATGTGATTTCTGGGCAAAGTGTATCGATACACATTCAACAGGTACCGATACACCCTTGAATGAAAAACATTGAATAAAATAAGTGTATCGATACACAGGTAGTGTATCGATACCCCCTTGAAATGAGAAATTTTGAATGTAATTTGTGTACCAATACATAAGTAGTGTATCGATACACATGTTAAGGGATGTGCCGATACACTATGGATTGTACCGATACCTACCTTAAATAAGAAATGAAAGTAGTCTTTCTTTTAGTTTAAGAAATGAAAGATTAGAGTATACCAATTAGAATACTAATATGTACCAATGTATTATTATGTAGATATAGTATATAATCTTGTTCCGGAACAATCGAAGAATTATGATTGATTCAGAGCAAGCAAGGCTAAGGTGAGTGCATAATCTAGATAGAATTGTATAGAGATACGACTTGCGATAAGTCTATCTCTTATAGTAGAATTTATGATTTTATATTCATGTGCATATATATATATATATATATATATTATTGTTATAGTGATTTCATGCATCATTAATTTATAATTTCATATAATATTATATAAATGAATGAAAGTATAAGAGAATCAATACAGGCATGTGAAACAATGGAAGTGATCATATGAGTGCATGAAAAGTGATAAAAGAGATATGAAAATGAGAAATGTATTCATATATAAGCTCATGTTATTTAATATGAGAGTTGTAGGTATAATTGGCATGCCAAGAGTCGAGGGTTATTAGTGGTCCTTCGGGACATAATGGTCCTTCGGGACATAGTGATCATTCGGGATAAATTTTCAGTGCCCCTATTGGGAAATTATTCGAGTTGTGATGAAAACATTCGTGCATAACCTCAGTGTACTCACAGACCTCTTATTTTCAATAATGTACATGGGCAATTCAAAGATAAATTGAAGTGAAACTCGCATAGACAAATAAGTTTTATATGTGCATGACATGATAATATATGTTATAGTATAGTAGATACATGCAAGTTGAGATGTCATGATCAATTGGTAAGAATGCATATTTCATGAATTCATTGTTACATATTTTATTATGCCTCACTAAGTTTATGACTTAGCGTGTAAGTGATTTACACGTAGGTACCAAGAAGCAAAAAGACCAGAGTTAAGGTTTAGAGAGGCAATATATTTTAAAGTGATCAGATCAGAAGTGATTTACAACAGTATGTCCTTTTATTATAGTAACCATGTTGGCATGTGAATTACAGTTTAAGGTTATAAACGCTCTGATCGATTTTGTAAATATTTTTATAGAAATTATATAAATTATTGTATTGTACTTTTAATAAAGTTTTAAATTTTATGAAATTTTGTAAAAGTAAACATTTTGAAAAGTCAAAGTGACACCTTGGATTTATATCCGGGTCGGATACGGGTTGGAGGTGTGACACATACCTCTCAGACACAGAGTTCATGCTTAGAATCAATGTTAGAGCAAGGAAATGATAAATGTTGGGGCATTTTTGAAGGCTCATATCATCCAGGAATACAAGATCATATTATTGACCGCAACAAGAATTCGAGAGAGAAAATACTTCATCTGAAATGAAGACGGAAAACAAAGACCACAGGAGGATCAGGCTGATCCTCTGAAGATTACAAACCTGAGCTGACGTGTTTCTATAGGTTCTATGCAAAAATGACCAAGTGAAGGAAGATTGAGGTCTCCACTTTAATGCGAGAATAAGATTGATAAACATTTATGCATATAAGAAATCCATCCATTACATTTAGAGATATTTAAGTGCATTCATCTCGTTATACATGTATACATGTTTCTTACAGATTCTTCAAGAAAAAAAGAGAAAAGAAAAATCAGAATTCTAGCCTTAACTGGAGAGAATTGCATTAAGAATGGAAAAAAATTCAAAAATTGAGGAACCCAATGCACATGACAATCATCATTTTCGAAGTGGGGCAGGTTACCCAGTTAACGCGTTTTTTCTGGAAACTAAGTCTCATTTTCAGAGGTTTCCTGATAGGATTTTAAATGAGTTTTAAAAAAAGCTAAGTCTGTTTTAAAGAGGTTACTGAACATGATAGATTTTGTTTATTTGCAAAAGTTTCTTACTTAGTAAGTCATTCGGGCCATCAGTAAATCTTTAGAGCATGATGATTAAATCCTTCAGGTCATCTGTCAGTCTTTCGAGCAAGATGATAAGTCATTCGGGCTATCCATAAGACCTTCGGGTAAGATGTTTTCAAATGAATTTGAAAAATGAGAAAGCGATTTCCAAAGTTTCTCATTTAATGTTTTCAGAAAAATGAAATTTTTGAAAAGAAAGAAAGAAATTTCAAAAGTTTATTACCCGGTAAACTATTTCCCAATTTGGTAAGTCCTTCAGGCCATCAGTAAGTCTTTCGAGCATGATAATTAAATCATTCGGGTCATCTGCCAGTCTTTAAAGCAAGATAATAAGTCATTCGGGCAATCCGTAAGACCTTTGGGTAGGATGTTTTCACGTGAATTTTAAAAAATGAGAGAGTGATTTCCAAAGTTTCTCGTTTAGTATTTTCAGAAATTGAAATTTTTGAAAAGTAAGAAGGCTATTTCCAAAGTTTCTTACCTAGTAAACTATTTCCAAAATTGGTAAGTCCTTCGGGAGATCAGTAAGTCTTTCGAGCATGATGATTAAATCCTTCGGGTCATCTGCCAGTCTTTCGAGTAAGATGTTAAGTCCTTCAGACCATCTATAAAACCTTCGGGCAGAATGTTTTCACATGATTTTTGAAAAAAATGAGAAAGTGATTTTCAAAGTTTATCATTTAATGTTTTCAGAAAATGAAATTTTTGAAAAATAAGAAAGCGATTTCCAAAGTTTCTTACCCAATAAACTATTTCCAAAAGGAAAACCAAGATTCTCAGGTGGAGAAAGCCAATCTTACCAAGGGAAAAAGTTTGCTTGGGGTAAAAAGAAATTAACGACTCAATAATTGCAAGAATGCACGCTGGTACAAACAAAAGTGAAGACAACTTAATCAGGAAGAGAATAAAGATCGCTCTTGCAGCTGTTTACACCAAAGATCAAGAAAACATGCATTTATAAATGATACATGAATTTTTGTCATTGTATCATACATAATTTCATACATATATGATAATTTTGATCTCCCTCATGAGGATGTCTTTAAAATTTGTTTTGAGAAAATTTTTGTCTCTCTTAAGATGGTTTCCCTAGAAATTTCGATCGTGGCCTTCTTAGAACATGTCTCCTAGGAAACTCAATCTTGTTTTACTAAAGGTCATTTTCTCTTGAAGCTTCAACTTGACTCCCTCGTGAAGAGGAGTCAATCTTTCAATGTCATTCTTGACTTCCTTGTGAAGAGAAGTCAATCTTTGTTATTCCTGACTCCCTCGCGAAGAGGAGTCAATCTTTCAATGTTATCATTGACTTTCTCGTGAAGAGAAGTCAATCTCTGTTATTCTTGACTTCCTCGTGAAAAGAAGTCAATCTTTGTTATTCTTGACTTTCTCATGAAGAGAAGTCAATCTTTGTTGTTCTTGACTCCCTCGGGAAGATGAGCCAATCTTTCAATGTTATTCTTGACTCCCTCGCGAAGAGGAGTCAATCTTTCAATATCATTCTTGATTTTCTCGTGAAAAGAAGTCAATCTTTTAGTATTGTCTTTCTTGACTCCCTCGTGAAGAGGAGTCAATTTTTTAATTTTATTCTTGACTTTCTCGTGAAGAGAAGTCAATCTTTGTTATTCTTTACTCTCTCGTGAAGAGGAGTCAATATTTTAGTGTTATTCTTGACTTTCTCATGAAGAGAAGTCAATCTTTCAGTATTTTAGTGTTGTTCTTCTTGACTTTCTCGCGAAGAGGAGTCAATCTTTTAGTTTGTCTTCCTTGACTTTCTCGTAAAGAGTAGTCAATATTTTAGTGTTGTCCTTCTTGACTTACTCAGAAAGAGGACTTACTCAGAAAGAGGAGTCAACCTTTTAGTGATGTCATTCTCAACTTGACTTTCTCGCGGAAAGGAGTCAACTTTTCAATAGTATTATTCCTCAACGTGACTTTCTTGTGTAGAGAAGTCGATCTTTCTGTAATGTTGTCTTCAATCTTATGTCTCTTAGGATTTGTTTCCTAGAAAGTATACTTTTGTCTTTCTTGAGATCGTTTCCCTAGAAACATATACCTCGTCTTCCATAAGACTAGAAATTAACCTTATTTATTTTGGGTCGTTTCGGTGAAAGTTCTAATTTTTTCTTTCTCAAAGACCTTTTTACTTTCTCAAAAGATTACCGATAAATGAATTGCATCACTGCATTCATCATTCAGATACATTGCACTTTCAAGATGAATATTTTATAGGTTTTTCAAGAAAACTACATATTTATGACAAGTAGAAGTCATCAACCAATTCAAAACCCCAAGAAGGGAAAGGTTTAAATGTCATTCGAGTCAAGGTAGATTCCTATATCTGGTGGCTATGAGACAAGTTCCCACAAGAGAAATGGATTCTCAAAGATTCTCTCAGATTTTGAACCTTCGGGTATGATGTTTTCAAATTCTCAAACGTGTACTAATGATTGGTAATGTTTGGTTTTCAGATTCGATTTTCTTGAAGATAATAGAAGCAAATCAAATTCGATTCAATCTTTCCTGAAGAGCAGTGAAGTGGATCAAAGTTTTCTCGAGTCTGATCTCCCCTAAAGAGTAGTGGAGAAGATTCTTCTTCTTTCAGACTTGGTCTTCATGAAGAGTAGCGAATCAAATCAAGTTCTATTCAATCTTCCCTGAAGAGCAGCGAAGTGAATCAAAAGTGTCTCGAGTCTGATTTCCTTTAAAGAGTAGTGGAACAGACGCTTCTTCTTTCAGATTTGGTCTTCCTGAAGAGCAGTGAATCAAATCGAATCTGATTCAATCTTCCCTGAAGAGCAATGAAGTGGATCAAAATTTTCTCAAGTATGATATCAAAATTTTATCTTGGCAGGCCATTACAAAAAAGCCTAATCGGGCCCAAATTGCATCAACAAGCCTAATTGGGCCAAACAAAAAATAACCCAAATCCGACCAAACAATTTAAGATCCGAAACCCAAATAATGGCCCGGTTATAACCCGACCCGAACCCAGTTTGATCTACCACGTGAAGCCACGCCTACCATCATTGTAGTTCCATCCCTCTGCCAACACCAACAGAGCACGCCATCAATAAGCTCCTTCCAGCACGCCAATCTCTGTACATCCAATACTCCATGCAACAACAAGCAAATTCAGCATAAAATCAGCGTGCAAGTTAATTATTTAGTGGACAATGTAATGGGGATAAAGGGGAACCTGAAATTTTCTTAGGGGCTCTCGGTTTCTAAAAAATAATGTAGAGAGAGGGAGGAACCATCGAAAAAGAAAAAATAGTAAGTATAATGTTGAGGCCAATCGAGCAAAACAGTAGGGTAATAATGTGATATTCGGAAACCATTGTAACTAAACATTTGAAATCAAACAAAAGAATTTTTTTACTTCTTTTTTCTTAGTATTTTCCGATGATATTTTTGACAAGTAATATGCGCAAAAAGATAAACAAAATGAGTGAAAAATGAGAGAGAATGATTACATACCTTTCGGCCGACAACCTCGTCGACGCTTGGGGATTCTGTTTGAAGATCTGACCGTTAAAAAGGAAGAGAAGATGAAGTAGGATAACATATCCCAAAGCTGGAGCGATCCAACGGCGTACAATGACAGATCGGAGAGAGGAAAACATAACGGTTTTTAACTATTTCACGACGATTGAAACATCCTCTGACGAAATGGACCCCAGATCGAAGACGAGGAGGTCGGGACGGATCTCCTAGTAAAATTTGATGGCCAACGACCACTGGCGGCTACGACGGTGCGGCGGCTAATGGTGGTCGGTGGCGGACAAGACGGCGGTCGGATGAGGGTAAGCCACCGACGACTGACCGATTTTCTATAGAGATGAGTGCACTCTCTCTCTCTCTAAAAATAATTTAAAAGAAAAAAAAGAAAAAAGTTTGTATTTATAGAGAACTTTAGGGAAATTACACTTAGGTCCCCCTAAGTTAGGCGTATTTTTGCAAATTGGTCACCTACAGGTATCGTTTTTGTAATTTACCCATTTCTGATGCATGTTCTATATTTTTGGTTTAATTTATGTTTAGTCCCTCTATGTTTAGACTTGTTTTACATTTTGGTCATGTGTAGTGTCTGTTTTATTTTTTAAATACTTGGGGACTGATTTAGCGATTTTCCAATTTTTTCTTAGCAATAACTTTTTGGTTTATTTTCTTACAGGTCCCTCAACTTTATGCGTGTTTTTCCATTTCAGTCACTAATCCTTTGTTTATTTTATTTCTTTGATTTTGTGCTCTAATTTGTGCTTGTTTTAATTTAGTCATTATTGTTATTATGGTTTATTGGAATTTAGTCACTTATTTTTATTTTTATTCATTTTAGCCACGGTTTGGATTCTGTTTATTATTATATTATAATTTAGAAATGATATCTTCAATTTATGCATTTTAGTCACTGATGGTTTATGATTTGGATATTGTTTTTATTTATATTTCATTTTAGTCCCATTTCACTTGTTATCTTTTTTTAGGAATATTTTAATTTGTGTGCCTTACTTTAATAATCTCCATGTTAGTCCTAAATGATTAAGTTTGGTTTATTTACAAATGTAGTGCCAAGTTTGTAAAACATTTGCAATAGTTGCCTTGATTTCTTGTTGGTTTTATGATTTAATCCCTAAAGTCACCATCTTTATTATTTTGATCCATCAATTACATTTTTGTTAATTTTTTGCTAATTGTAATATTTTCAAATATTATTTTATTCGAGAAATTTATAGAAACGCACCTTAACTGACAATGAGTGTGTTTCCAAGAATTGTTAGAACCAAATAATACATTTTATATCTGAATGAATTTGTTTTTTTATATATTTAATATATGTATTTTATCTAAAAATTTGGGCAATATTATTTTGTATGAGGAATTCATGGAAATACACCCTTAACTGACAATGAAAGTATTTTGAGAATTGTTCGTGCAAAATAACAATCCTTATGTTTTTTTTTCTAAAAATGGATCATAATTTAAATGAATATACGAATTTTCCAATTTCAATATTTAGTTAAAATAATCGCTTAGGTACCAATTTCGGGTGTTGTGGTCTAATCCTTCCCCACACGTAATCGACTCCCGAATCCTTTTCAAAACAAATTTCTAGTTAAACGCATATATTTTTTTATCTTTTAAAATTGTTTTTCTTAAAATTATTTTAAAATGTATTTTTAAGTATTCGACCTACCTAACCCAAAGGTCGATGACGACTCCAAATTTACTTATTTTTACATTTATTTTAAAACCCAACATTTTCCAAGATTAAGTTGGATCGATCCCCGCCATAGCCCTAAAAAGCTTAAGGGCCGTTCTGACACGTCCGTTGAAAATTTCAAGTTATCATATATTTTAGATATTTTTTTTATATTTTATATTGATAATATATGTTTACTCTCATGAATTTTATAAATTTATATCTTCTTAAAATTTTAAAAACTCGTTCCCTGAAATAAGCTATTGTGCCGGTCCCTATAAACAACATTTTTCCACCATACATGACAGCCTTGAACTAACTCAAAACAAGATAATCTACTGACTTCAATTACAACAGCAATAACCTATTATAATTACGCATCAAAACAGTCCACAATCTAACCAATTCTTGCAAGAAAACAGTCCCGAACAAGACTTCACTGCATCTGACATGCTGTTAAATGCAAAAATATATAGTTTAATATTTAGTATATTATAACTCAAAAAATTTCCAATTATTAAGAATTATTCAAATATAGAGAAAAATACTCATTTATCCAAACAATCTTCGAGATCACACTCCAACAGTTTAGAAGGCGATTCAATAGATTTACATCACAAAACAATATTACCTTGATTTAATAAACATATATATCATATAAAAATTGATCTTGGTATTTTACATATAAAAATATTTAAAATAAATAATATCATAATTTATATATATATATATATACATTATAAAAATATATGATACAAAACTAATAATGTAAAGCTATATAATAATATATATACACCTTATAATGATTTTATTATAAAAATAATATGTGTAAATAACCATTATTTATTATTCAAAATTATAAAATTATACTAATAAATATTAATAAAAATGTATGAAATGGACTAATATGAACAAAAGAACAGATCATTGGGCCAAATAATACAAGCATGTTTTTAGTTATTTTTAATCTTTATACTTTTCAGATATTAAAATTTTGGTCTGTATCTAAACAATAATAATAGGATCTATTAAATTAAATTCTACCATTAGTCTCTGTATTGTAAGTTAATTCTAGATTTAGTTCCAATTTGATAAATTTTACTCATGTAATTTAGTTATATTATTTTTATAGTATTTGAGTTAATTTTAAAATATTAAAACTTTAAAAAATATATATAAATTAAAACTGATCAAATTCAAATTCAAATGTTAAATTCACAGTTTATACACAATACAACAAGGACAAACCATATAATGACTTAGTTTTCATATCATAAATATTGAGTATCCATTTTTAAAATATAATATAAATAAAATAATTACAAATTCTAACATTTAAAAATAATACCTTTTAAATATATCGATTTGAAGTTTCTCTAAATTTCTAAAATATTCAATATAAATACATTGGAGGAGAATTTGAGAACTTTTTAAAAAAAAATTATTATATGAATTTTTGAATTTATTTGTACATTTATATGTATCAAGTCAAATTTAAACATAAATCAAACCGGTTTGAATATGTTTAAAATATATTGTATATTAGTATTTATATAGAATCTAAACCTAAATAAGTCTGGATAAACTACACATTTAGTATCTTAATTTTTATTTTTATTTTATTTTGGTACCTAAACTTTATTTTGTTTCAAAATCATACCTAATGTTTAGTTTGAGTTTCATTTTGATATCCCATTGTTAAAAACTTAACGATGATGTTGACGTATCATCATAAGGTAATGTCATATTATCATTGGAAAAATAAAAAAATAGTTACGTCAATAGTTTTATTAATTTTTTAACGGTGAGGTACCAAATTAAAACATATACTAAACATTGTGTATGATTCAATTTCGTGGCCAAAGTAACCATAAGATATTAAACGTGTAGTTTACCCTAAAAGTTTAAGCTGGACTAATTGATTCAAATTATATACCCATACTTTAGGTGGTGGGTGGGTTGGGGGGAGATGTCCTTCACAAGGGCAGTTACGGTCTCTTAAAGGAAAGTCCTGGTTTTCAGACCCAAAAAAAGAAGTGAGAGCCCTACTAATTATGATGAACTAACTCATTCTTTATATTTCCCCAAGGGAAGCAACTTTAAAGTTGCCAAAAGGTAATAACTTTAAGTGTCGGCTAAGACAATTCTTCTTCAATAATTAAAAATATGAGATACGATACGAGGCTCTCAAACATTTACAATTTCTTTTGTAATCCTACACTATAAAGTGTAGAAATGAAAAAAATAACATGTAATATAATTGTTTTATTAGAAAAATTATTTTAAAGTATAAAAAATATCTTTATAATAATACAGACAAAAGTATTTTTGATAATTTTTTAAATTAGTGTCAAATTGATTTACGATATCAATTCAATCAATTATTTTATAAAAAATAATTGTATATGTAGTGACAGATTTATAAATTTAAAAATTAGGCCAAAATTTTATTACTTCTTTTTTAAAATGAGTATGCAAAATTTCTTATTTTTTGTCCCTCTCTTAATATATTGAACTAAATTTAATAATTTATCCAAAATAATGTGATGCACTTGGTCCAAAAGGGTTTAGTGTATCTACCCCTGCTTATATACCACACGTTCTGTTTAAGGTTTATGAATTAGTGTTTAAAAATCTAAAATTTAATATTTCATTTAAAATTTAGAGTATAAAATTTTAAAATATAAAAATACTCTTATTGTATATATCAAATTTAAGACTAAACATAAAATTAGGAATGAATATTTGATTTGAACTCCATGGATTCTAATTCGACTCGGTCTTTTAGATCATTTTTTTAAATTCAAGTTCAGATTAAATAGGATCAATTTTTTGAATGATGAGATTAGATCTAGTTGGATTCAAATATTATATTTGTGATCATTCGAGTTATATTGGACCAGATGCATGTTTTACCCTAAAAATCATATTAGATATTGGATCGAGTAGAACCATCCTAAATCTAAATAGAATCTATTGATAAGTGAAAAAATAAAATATTCTGATCAAATTTAAATAAACCAAAATCTAATCTAATCCTATTTATGTCCATCCCACGTAAAATGTATACCCAAATGATTAAATCTTTTTAATAAGTTAACTATGCTTGATGTAATCAGCATCTTATATTTACACCAATACATATCCTAAGATGCATATCTAATCAAGCGTTAAAGGAAAAGAAAAATTGTTTCACTTTTCCCCCACGGTAACAAGTAGGAGTAATAATTACTAGTAAATTATTGTTATCTTTTTTCTCTTTTTATTAATTTAGGGTATTTATATGTGACACTATATGTTATAAATATTTTCAAACATTTGATAATAAACGTTTAAATACTTTGAAATTTCGGGTGCTTCAATCTGAGACCTCTAAGAATAACAAAAATTCTTTAACCACTTAAATAACTTAATTTGTGTTAAATTGTTATATTAAATCTTAAAAAAAAGAATGTGAATAGTGGGCATATGCAACTTCTGAAACAAAAATAAGCTTCAATTTATGAAATAATCCCAAACATTAGTTTAATATTTGTTTAATTACACATCTTCTTCCTTTTTATTTTATTTTTCCAATTATGTTAATTGTCAGAATATGAATATACAATATTCATTGAACGGATGCATGTACTTGTATCCTTTATCACAAGTATTTTCTAGATTCAGCCCTTAGGTCCTTACCTAACATGTGCAACCATATGACACTACCTAATTTGCATTATTCATCAATCATCACTGTTCAACTTGTTATATAATATAGCTACTCAATATTAATTTGGTCTTTTTAAGAATTTATTTATTATTCTATATCTGATGTGGAATTTGATCAAAATCTAAGCTCGGGTTTTCTCTCTAAAGTGGCTTTTAAAGTGATCGTCGCCTCTCTTTTTCTTATTTTCTTGTTGTTTAACTTTCTTTTTGATTTAAATCTAAATAAATATTCTCCCGTTTTAATTTATATCTTTTTACATATTCTTGAAGCGTTTATTTTGTCTGTCTTTATGACACGATTATTAGACTACTTTTATGACATAGTTTTGTCTATCGTTATCATATTTGACATTTCGTGTTGCATTCATATGACACTCCTTCTGATTAAAAAATGTTGATAGTCTCGTATAATTAACTCTCCTTTTGAAACTTTTTGTCGATGCATTCAGAACCGTTCACGTAATTATCTGTGAGATTAGTTCTCTTAATCTCCACGTCTTCATTAATATTACATCTAGGTTTAAATTGAGACAATGAACTATTAATAGTTGTTAGGTTTTTCCCCGAAAATGACAAAAGAATATTTTGATTTTATTTGTCTTCACAATTTTTAAATTTTTATATTGGGTTTATATTATCCTTATAATATCTCATCTTTTTATTAAATGGAAACTTAACTTTTTATTAAAAAAGATTATATTTCAGTAATTACATTACATTATTTTTATAATATTTGCAAATACATATATTTTATATTATATATGATGAAATCATAAAGCATCCTAGAGTTGTCGGTGAAAATGGGCCCCCATTCCTTCATCCCATCCATACATTGCTTGTTTCCTCAACCTATTACCGACACAACAGTGCCACCTTCATTATTCTTTTTTTAAATATGGGATTTTGTAAAAATATTCCTATCATCGGGGAAAAAACATGAAATCACATTGAATAACTAAATGTTAAATTGATTGATGAATTATTATCAAGCACTTTAGGCAGCAAAAAGTAGTGGATTGCATGGTTTTTCCTCTGACATTGAAAAATAAAACACGGAATACTAGCCGGAAAATGACAATTCTTATGACCCAAGTACCATCTGATTTTAAATTTTGTTGTATTTATTAAAATTTGTATGAAGAATAAACCAATGAGGAAATTCAAAAATGAGGGCCAACAGGTACAATAAAAATCAAACTCAAGACCCCACACAGGGTGGCTGATGACCCACACCATTTATGAAGTTTCAGAGACTCCAATGGCACCATTACTCCCATTTTCATTCACAAACTTACTTAACTGTCAGTATCTTTAATTAAGTATTTTTAAATGAATTACGATTTTTTTATCAATCTATCTATCTATCTCACGATCTTAGTAGAGATTTGCTATATCTTAAGAGGTATAATTTAAAGATACATCTCAAAAATTCATTTCCGTTTACTGTTTATCCAGAGTCTCGTATTCCTTAGATTGTGACAATCTCATTATTGTATTTCTAACAAACATGCATAATAATCCGTCAGATATAAACTGACAACTATAATCATCATATGCTTGACACCAGCCATTATATAATCAAGGTATTTATATCCCGGGAAAAGATTAAGAAAATGAAGGACCTCTTTTATCTCGACTTCGTGGACACCCCTTATTTTCTCCTCGGCATTATCTTCTCTCACAGCTGTAATTTTCTGTTCAAATAAAAAAGGATGAACCTTCAACCGTCGACTAATCAACTTATTTCCATCAACAAGATTAATATTTTGAATTGAATAAAATTACAATGATAAAAAAAACACAAGTATATGAGCAGAACAAAGTCTCATTAGCTCTTTCCTTTCATATTGAGGACCCACTAATCTTCCTTTATATATATATATATATATATATATGCAGCAAACTGTACTCCCATACTCTTCATCCATGTACACAATTGTCCCATAGCTAATTCCTCTCTCACACACAAAGTCACAAGTGACAATATCCCAGCATTTATAGTCTCAAATCAGTCTATATCCCCCCTTGTGTTTCTCACTCTCTTCATGGCTCTCTTTCTCTCACTTCTTCTCATCCTTTTGTTTCCTTCAACCAATGCTGCCTGGCCACCTTCTCCTGGTTACTGGCCAAGCTCTAAATTCAGGCCTATGAGCTTTCACAAAGGCTTTAAAATCCTTTGGGGTCCTGCCCATCAATCTGTTCACCACAATGCATTAACCATCTGGCTTGACAAAACTTCAGGTTCTACCTTATTTCAACCATATAAGAGTATTCGATCTCAGTTTATTTTATGTATACCATGTTTAGTTGCTTTGTTTTTGGTTGATTAACAGGAAGTGGATTCAAGTCTGTTCGGCCTTTTCGATCCGGTTACTTTGGAGCCTCGATTAAGGTCCAACCTGGTTACACTGCAGGGGTCATAACAGCTTTCTATGTAAGAAATGACATCTTTTTTTAGTATAATGTTGGCAGTTCAACAAGCATAATGTAGGAATTGACATGTTTTTTTTGATCCAATGGCAGCTATCAAACAATGAAGCTCATCCGGGATTTCATGATGAAGTGGACATAGAATTTCTTGGAACCACATATGGGAAACCTTATACTTTGCAGACCAATGTTTATATCAGAGGGAGTGGGGATGGAAAGATCATTGGAAGGGAAATGAAATTTCACCTTTGGTTTGATCCAACACAAGACTTTCACCACTATGCCATTTTTTGGAAGCCTAAAGAGATCATGTAAGCATACAATCTTGCTTATGGAAATTCTACCTTATTTTTTTAATAGTTTGGAGTGATTATAAGACAATATTTGTTCATAATCTTTTCTAGCTACACATTCTGTAAATGTAATTATTCGAACTCGGATCCTCTAAGAAAACAACATTCTTTTTTATCACCGAGACCTGCCATGAATTAATTTGTTAAAATAAAGGAACATTGCATTTGCAAGAAATTATAATGTTTGATATATCTTGGGAATTGATGAGGTGTTGGACAGGATGGTAGGCTTGCTTGTCCCTATTAGCTCTGAAGTCTAAAGTATTGTTGCCTTTTTCAGGTTTTCCAATAATTTAGAATTTGAATAGTGAGCATTTGGTGTGTGTTTTTTATTTCTCAAAATCATCATGCATAAAAGTTTGGAGATTATATTAATCCTAGACATTAAAGTGATTTTCACAGGTGAAAATATCAATGCAACAAGCTGCATCACATGCATGACATAGATTTCCTATACTTTTTAATAATTTACTTTAAGTAGGTAAATAAAGTAAGATCCAATACAAAATACAAAAATGATGTTCCACAATATTTAAATTTAGACAAGTGTCTGATACGAATACGTGTTCGATACATGTTTAAATAATGAATGTGGTATTTATATCAGATTCCTAGTGGATGATGTGCCCATAAGAAGGTATCCAAGGAAGAGTGCTGCTACATTTCCTCTAAGACCAATGTGGGTGTATGGTTCAATATGGGATGCCTCATCATGGGCAACCGAGGATGGGAAGTACAAAGCCGATTACAAATACCAACCATTTGTTGCAGAGTACAACAATTTCAAAGCTAGCGGTTGCACCGCCTATGCTCCGGCTTGGTGCCGCCCTGTTTCTGTCTCCCCTTCTCGGTCCGGCGGGCTAACAAGGCAGCAACGTGCAGCAATGAGATGGGTACAGAGATACCATATGGTGTATAACTATTGCAGGGACCCCAAGAGGAACCACGCCTTGACCCCAGAGTGTCGGAGCTAGTGAACTTTAACAGCATGAGTTTTACTTTCCTTTTCATGAAAGAATGTCACTATTTGTCCACTTGTTTTCTTGGTATCATGGATCTCACTTGTCAACAATTTTCATCTTTTTTGAATATAATAAAAAGAATCTGATTGGTTTTCTATGTGTCCGAAATAATGAGCGAATGCCATGAAAGTTGGGGCATCTCTTCGTGAATAATATGAACAAATACAAGATTTTATGTAAAAAGATAAATTTATAAAACTTTAAGAGTGATAGACTGTTAAATTTTAGGAAACGAAAATAAATTATCAATAAAAAATATAAAATTTACAAAGGAGACAATTGTGCCTACCATCCCTTCGATCCACCTCTAATAAAATATATAAGGATAATATCTTATTACACAATGTAAAACTTTTTAGTTTTAACGATAGGAAATAAGAAGATATTCATTGGAAGAAGAAAAACAATAACTTAATGTCAGTAATTTATTTTCACTCATCAAACGATTCTAATTTTGTGTAAAACTAAAAAAAATTACGTTGTGTGAGTGGATCCTAATCCAGTAGTTCTGTGATACAACCTAATTTAAGGCTAAAAACGACGAAAATGGATGCGACCGTTGTAAAAAAATATAACATTTTAGGTTGGACATAACTTAAAATATTACATTCTTCATAACATTTTCGGTTAAACCTAAAATGTTACATTATTCGTAACATTTTAGATTGCAACCGAAAATATTATGAAGAATGTAATATTTTAGGTTGAGCCCAAATTAAAATATTATTTTTTGATATTATTTTCAATCGTGTCTATTTTCATGGTTTATTAACTTTAAATTAAGGTACATGCATGTATATATATATATGAAACATGACATCGTTTATTAACTTTATATATGAAACATGACATCGTTTGTTAACTTTAAATTAAGGTACATGTGTGTGTATATATGAAATATGAGTCCATTAAAAAGAGACAATGTTGGAATACATAGGACGAGGGATGATGATTATTGATATTGGCGCAAATCCCTAGAACCAGGTAAAATAGTTGAGATAATATAAGTGATATTTTTTTTAATTCCCAATATAATTCATCTCGAGAATTATTTTCCTATTTAAGATGAATTGAATAGTAAATAACTTAAAGACGTTAGGTGTTTCATATATCTTCAAGTTAAATATGAAGACTTTACGACTGCATGACGTCTTCAGACAAATTAAAAAGATCCATAAATACACGACGTCTTCAGACTAATAAAAAGTCATAATTCAAAAAATGATATGACGGTTGTCTTATATGAAAAAATAATTTTTTCCACAGCCTATTTGGAGAGGAAGCCCCAAGAACCAATGAAAGGAGTCGTGGGGTATATTACAAATAAGTTGCTGAAAAAGAATACTAATAATGCAGGCACATGAGAAAAGAAAGGAAGTGAAAACTTGTGAATCAACAGTAAAAGTTAAGGACTAGGACCACCCTCAACCTGAACCCACTTTGTGATGTCTCCAATCATCCATTTTATTAGAGTATCCTACAATTTATCTCACCTAGGGTAAACATAATATTATTTTTAGAGTAAAAGGCACTTATGTTCAACTTTTGTGTAATATACATTAGCCTGCTTACTATTTGAAAGTTAAAGTTGAAGAAAATCTAAATTAAAATCTAAAATGACACATTTTTAGTCGTCGAAAGCGCATTCAGATAGTAGCGTCTTACTGTAGGCATTATTTTTTAATAATATATTTGTCTTACGTGATAAAAAGTGTCATAAGTCTATTTGTTGATTGTTTGTTTAAGGAAGACGATTTTCTCGAATGTATATTTTATTTAAAATTTGATTTAATTTTTTTATATGATATTCCTTGAAAATGTGTCATGAATGTAAAGAAAACGTGGTAGAATAAGACATTTTAAAAAGACAAAATTATTAAGAATTAAAGAATAAAAAAGATACACTATAATAAAACAAAAGAAAAATAATGAATACTGACAATAACTAATACCAAATCTGATGTCACTAACGATAACGAAAGAAAAGGAAAGAGAAAAAGAGTAAACCTAAGATTGAATTAACCTTATCAGTTATGAAAACATATTATTTAAATTATATTATAATAATTTAATTGAATAAAATAATATTTTACTTTTTAATATTTCTCTTATTTTAATTCATTTAATTAATTTTGTTTACGAAATTCGTTTTTAAATAGTTAATATTTTGTATAGTAGTTAATATCCGCCCTTTTGTTTGATAAATACTTTGAACAACTATGATATATAAAATATAGAGTAAATTACACCAACGATCACTTAGCTATTAGAGGATTTCATTTTTGAACTTTGATTTTTTAATTTTATCAACCATATCACTTAATTATTTAAATTTTGTCAATCAAGACGGTATTGATGAAGACGAGTCTAAAGCATTATCTCTTTTATGATTCCCTCTTCCCCGATTAATTGGAGGTCGATAGTATTGCGTCAGTAGACTTTTTCTCTTTTTTGATGAATCTATCGGGCTCGTTCCAACTCGAACAATAAGTATCCCTAATTATACCTAATAAATTATCCCATATAATCTTTGGAAACCACCCTATCAAACACCTTGTCAAATACAATAAAGACATTATTAGGAAGGAACGTCTTCGATAAGACATTATCATCTGGACGCACTTTCGTTGTGTGAAAAAAAAATTATTTTTTTAATCATATAAGGTAATTATAAAATAACATCTATCCATAATCATTTTTAATCATATTGATAAAACACACACATTTTATAAATACAATTATTTAAATTTCGGACCTTTAAGAGAAAATAATATTCTCTTTGACTAACGAGACTTCGTTCCACTATTCTTATGGATCACCTTCCAATTACATAAGATGATCGGATTCTCTACCTCCAAAGAAATCTGAAATTCAATCCTGGATCCTTTCTGTACAAGAACAAAAAGAGGGTAACAACAACAACAACAAAATCATATTCCCATATGCAATGAGTAAGGGAGAGGTAGGATAGTAGGTTGCCCCCAACGCCAGGTTGGGAGCAGTTTCCGTGGAAGACCTCCGGTAGTCAGAAAATTAAAAATAAAGATAAAATACAATGCATGTATAAATAAATAAATAAATACATAGTTGAATAGTCTTCATATACAGTCTACATATGCGCGTCTGTAATGAGAAATAATCTCTGCAAATAAATCACTGCGTAAAAATCTCAGCATATAGACAGAGACGTAAGTCCGGGCTAAATTTAAAAAGAGGAAACATGAAGAGAAGGATACACAGTAGTCAGAGTTAGCAAGTTACGAGAAGGAATAAAGTCAAATGGGTTAAAACCTAAACTAAGGCAACACTACTCCGCTACCCTAGTTTTAAGCCTTCATAAATTCCAATGACAGAAACGTATAAAAAGTAGAAGTCATGGAAATTACTACAAATACATTAAAAATAAGACAGAGATGCTACACCCTATTGTTGTGACCTACACTACTCGACTACCATGGTCTTAAGTCTCCATACTTTCTGTCAAAATTTATGTCCTCGGTAAGGACTAAATCTCTCATATCAGATCCGAAAAAGAAAATGGCCAAAACCATCTCCTACATAACTGCCTCCCAACTACTTTCCCTTACACGCCTTCCCAATATTGCCATTATTGATGTCAGGTTCACTTCTTTTTCTTCCTCTTAGTTTAAATTCCATTTGATTTTATGGAACATTTTCAATTTGATTTGATTAATTGGAATGATATATATATTGGGTTTCTTTTATGTTGTGAATTCAAGGGATGATGAAAGGAGTTACGATGGGCATATAGCTGGGTCTCTGCACTATCCCAGTGATTCTTTCACTGATAGCATCCCTAATCTTATTCAAGATGTTAGAGGCAAAGGTACTCTTGTTTTCCATTGTGCTTTAAGCCAGGTACTTTCTGCAAATCCTTTCATTTTTTTCTTCTTATTGTTGTATTTTATTATGTGCTTTTACATTGTTTTCCCTGCTGGGCTTTTACATTTCTAGCTGTATATTTTATTGAATGCATTGCTTTTAGATGGAAGAGACTACAAATTTTCTCTGGTGGATTATGATTGATACTTTTCATCTACCCAGAGTAGTGGCGCGTAAATATACCTGTTCGTGGATGGTTCATGTAGCGCTCGTTTATCAAGCTAAATAAACGAGTATGTATAAAATTTTATGTTCATTTCATAAACAAACGAACATGAATAGGGATGTGTTCGGTTCGTTTATGTTCATGAACAAACTCGTTATAAGCTCGTTTATCGACTCGTTTATAAGCTCATTTACTCCGTTGATGAATATAGGGACTAAATTGAACATAAAGTTGTGAAGCCTAAAGAACTTGAGGACTAGTGTTATAATTTTATCATTTTTTGGCTCGCAAATGAAAGGATAAAAAAGAGTGTCGGTTGTCGGACATGTTCACGAACGTTAAATAACACGATAGCGAACGTTAAAAGAACATGCTCGTGAAATTAAAATCTTCAAAAATAAATAAACGAACACGAACCAAACATGAACACCTCAAAAAATAAACGAACGAATACAAATATAACTTTATTTGTTTAAGCTCGGTTCATTTACATCCCTGTCCCAGAGTCTTGATACATATTTAGACGTGTATACAGAGGTGTGATTCTTCAGAAAAAACATGTAAAATTGAGCATACCTGGATCGGATATATCCCAAGTCGAATGTTGGTTTTCTTAGCCTAATATTTGTTAATTGTTTACTATGGCTTGAAAACTTTGTCTATGTATGTGTTCTTTTATTTCCTCTTTTATATTTCTAGTTTTGGATTAAGATTCTAAATCTAGCTCACTTAGACATATATAGTTAAGCTTTCACCCTAAAGCCAATGTGGAATAACACTAATTTAAGATAGTTATCACGAGATAATATTGTTGACCGGTAAATGATCAACAACCATAGAAGATAGTCTAAGATGGAAGAAAAGTAGTTTCGGTGGTGATTCCGGTAGCTTCAGGGATGTTGATGGTTTATAACAGAGGATTGTCCTTGCTTTTTACTCTCCGTTGATGGGATATTTATAATGCCTTGAATATGTATCAGTTAGGAGTTGTGATGTTGCTGACACCGAATAGACATTCTAAGGATCAAGAGTTTAGATTAGGAGATTACGGGTGGTGGATGGTGATGTTATATGGGTATGTTCGCAGGGATAGTAGGTGATCGACCCGTGGTTGTTTGCAGGGTGCACTACATGTGTATGAGAGCTTGCATGGATTTTACGTTTGCGTCCCCGAAGGTTCGCATGAGTGATATGTCCGCTTATATAGAAGATTGAAGAAAGGGAGATTTGCTTATATGAAGGATCGCACGGGTAAGTGGTAACTAATACAACCATTTAACAGACAGAGCAAGTGCAATATCTGGGTGTACCTGCAAAACCAATCTTCTCTAGCAAAAGATTGTGCTTTGGAGATTGCAGGGGTGATTGTTTGGTCTATTATGCTTTTTTCTGGCAAACATCCTGCACTGAAACTTCCAAGTTAACATTTAAGATTGTTTACTATAATCCTAACCTTACCTCCTTCAGGATTGATAGTATCGGCATTATCGTGCCGTTTTAAGCTTGGATTGAGATAACCAGAATTCCTTCTGTGGAAACTATACATCTCTTGTCCGCGAATGATCATAAAGTAAACCAGAGGTTCATCAGCAGGTGCTATAAAAGGGATGTACAAATATATGTATGATTGAATGATTTCTGGTCTCTATGCAGTTTCTCTTTAAGGCTCAAGCACAACTACATCTCAGACTTGTAGTTTAGTGTGATGCATGCATGCCATGGCTCCCTGGGAAAGGAACGTTATTCTCATAGTTACTTCCCTATGCTTGAGCTAAGGATGTTTCCTTTTATCCTGCATAGTTTGAATTTCATCACTATTGTGGAGCTGAATGAAACTGTTCTTTCTCGATTCTTCCTCTCTCGCGTTCAGTGTCATTCATTCATGGAAATCAACCTGCAAATCACTTTTGGTTCTTCATATGGTAGATTAATAATGACACATTACTGGTCTGCATGATGCATTCAATTTATTCTCTTACTCTCGTCTGTTTCTTTGATCCTCTTGGTGTCCCATTAAGGCTGGATATGTTGTGGATCCTTTTGTAGGTTCGCGGCCCAATCTGCGCACAGAGATTGGGCGATTATCTACAGGAGACAAAGGAAGATACCAGAATCAAGAACATTTTGGTCTAGGAACGTGGCTTCAATGGCTGGGAAGCTTCCGGCCAGCCTGTGTCGCTGCACTCATGTCTCTTGCAAGGGCAAGTGTGCATAGTCATCTGTTAGAATTTACAAGTGTTTGCCTTGAGAGTTATGACATCTGAATGTCAATATTTACTTCAATGGATATGGAATATGCAAACATATAGAACCTTTTTGGAAGGTAATTGAGATATAATCAGATTGAGGCAAAAATAGTAGTGAAAAAATAAAACCATTTCTCAAAAGGAAACTGGAGAAAAAGTTACTCTGTTCAACTAGAAGAAGCAGAAGAACGTCTTATGCAAAGCAGGCATGAAATCAAGTAGCATTCATTTTGAATCCATCAAGTGATTTTAGCATTAAAAAGGAATGATATTCTTACTAAAGGTTCAGAGTTCAAGCAACTACGTGTGTAAGGTGTGTGCGTTGAATTGATTAAAAAAATTCTAAATATATACTATCATATAATCACCCCATACGATTAAAGAAAAAACAGCCATTTGATTCATAAGTTACCATGTGCAAGTCCGGACCATTCACAATATCCATGACCCTAGTGGATAAAAATCTGTAACTTAAAAAACCTGCAAGTAAATTTTAAAATGTTAAAATCTTAAAACTATTTAAATGTGGTGTCGTTAAAAATATTTTTTCGTTAATAATATTTTACCCTTAATAATTATATAGTTTTATTAATATAATTTTAATATTAGATAATTCAATAATCCTTTAAATTTATAAATTCATAAATTATTCCATTTGATAATCTAGAACATATATTCCTTTTGAGAAATAGTACTGTTTTTTAGTAAGACTTTTTTATTGGATTCTAATATCCACCAAATTGTTAAAAAGTTGTGAAATTTGATAGGTCCAATGCACGCAATCAATTGACGATAGATTTTGATTTTGACAGGTTATGTGGGTCCATTAGAGGTCGTGGCTTTCAAAGAAATGCTAAACTCTTGAGATCTTACGTTCACAAAACTAATCTCTACAAATCAAGATCTTCATAAAACTCCGTCGTAGTTAAAGTCCAAAGAATATCTCTAGACATAGGGTCTCGAAAGCCTTTTACCTCTCTGGAAGTTAAGACCTCGGGTAAGCCTACGTGATTTGTCAAAGTTAAAATCTACAATCATTCGATTCTATCTATTTGGTATGTCAAACTACGAGTAGTCATCATAACCCTACGACTTACATCAACATTAAAGTTCACTATAAAACTTGTCAACTAAGCCTAAAAGAGGATTGAAACCACTTTCATTTCTTCCTCCTGTCCTCTTTATGAAGATTAAGGATTTAACCCTCGATCAACTATGTAATTACCGACTACGACTCTCCATCTAAACTAAAAAGAATGAACCATTTACAATCACAACCTCGTTGTTACCATCAACAAGTAAACTTGAAAGTTCATATTTATTATTATAAATATATGATTATTTACTTTTTGGATCGTAATATAATTGTAACGTTAAGTTCTTTTAATTTTAATTTGGCGAGTGTCTAGAAATGATAATATGTTTGAAAAAAATGATAATGAATGTTGAAGAACAAATCATTGGATAAAATAACGAGATCAATATAATTTTTAAATGTGAAATGTTATATTTATTAAATTATTTTAGGTTAAAATCAAATCGATAAGACGAGTAAAATATTTATTATAATAACATTATCAATGTTATTAAATTCTAAATAATCAATAATAAAATAGAATAAGAACGTAACGTTAGTATTTTAATCGATAATCTCTTATATAATGGCCAAAATAAAATTATGATTAAATAAATAATTTATTTTTAATTTTTACTAAAAAAATATTTATATTTATTGCGTCGTAGATTCTGTTCGGATCCGGCTCTAACTATCTAGCGGAATTCAAGAGAAAAAAAATATGAAAACAATAAGGGTAAACTGCACAAATAGTTACTAAACTTTGAGAATATTTTCGTTTTTCCTTTTGAAATTTCAAAAGTTATAAAAGGATCACTAATATTATCGATTTGTAACAAAATAACCACTAACATTATCTATTTGTAATAAAATTGTCGCTTAACCGTTATCTCCGTTAAATTGATGACATGAAAACGTTAATAAAAAAGTTAATATTTAGTTTTACCCCTGAACTACCGTTAAAATATCAGATAGATCCTTAAACAATGATCTTATATCTAATTTACCCCAAAAATATTTAATTTCCAATTTTTTCAAATAGCCACCAGCAGCGTACTCTTCTCCTCCCCGCCTCTCCCACCTCATCAGTTCCCAAACCCAAATGAAGTCGTCTCGGCTTAGCCCTCTCCCAAACCCATCCGGAATGCGTGAGAAGGTCAGTTCCTGTACTTTCTTGCATCTTATTTTCAAAATAATGTTTGTAATTTCAACCAATTATAATAATGCCATTCATGTTTGTTCAAGTGTGTTGGCCTGTAATGTATGTTTTTGCAAAATCCAATTCAACATAACCGTTGCCATGATTTTGACTGTAAACTTTTAATATAAAAAAATGAAAAAAGAGCTTCGAAAATATTAATTAATCCAACCTTCCCGTAAGCAAATAGCAAAATAGCATGTGCGTTGAGTTTTTCAGATTAGGAGACGCTACTTGTCTCAGGTAAAACACTCAGTGCTTCCCAAATTACACGTATTCATGCGAGTTTTATTGGTCTAATTATTTTGAATGCTTACTGATAAGAGTATCCTTGATTAACATTATGATACAAATTAAGTCGAGACGACTGCGTTTAGATTTGGTGGTGGGTTTAGAAGTAAAACAAAATTTTAACATTTTTATTAACATTATCACATCATCAATTTAACGATTTTGTTACAAATCAATAATGTTAGTGATCATTTTGTTATAAATTGATAACATAAATAATTAATTTGTAACTTTTAAACTTTCAGTGAGAAAAAGAAAAACTTATTCAAACTTTAGTGATCATTTATGTATCTTACCCAAACGCTAGCGGAATTCATAGATTAATTGGAATCCGATAAATTTTATTGAAGAAGTTGAATCATCATCTGAATTTCGAAGAGCATCAGAGAAAAATCAAAACCGAAATCGAAAGATGGTAGCTGTTAACAATCCATTTCAAACTCAATTCTTTCTTTTTCCTGCTTAATTAATATAACAATTATGCTTCTTTTTCCAGGTTTGTATAGCTTGCCTGTTGCCACTCTTCCTCGTACCGATCGTCAACATTTTGCCTCTCCTCTTCGATTTCATCATGGTAAAATTATTTTATTTTTATAATCATCACTGTTTCCTATTTGATTAAATAACCCCCTTTTTGTTATATCAGGGTAAAATTTACAGGCTTTTTGGATGGGAATACCGTAAACCGGAGAGGGCACCGCCGGCGTGTCCCTATAAACCAGCCGCAAAACTGGAAAACACTAAAGTGAGTGATTGTTAGTTGCCTGCTTAAATTAATTTTGTGCTTATTTATTGAATTAGTAGTCCGAAGTTTTACTTTCAACTTGATTTGGTCTATTATTTGTTCTGAATTATCATAGCTAATGGAGGAAATACTGGCTTAGGAGGTACTTAGAATTTCTAAGGGTTTGCTTTGGCGCAGTTTGAAGAAGCCGATTATTATGTGTAAAATATATATGTGAATGATAAAAACATGGTTTGTAGGCGCTTAGCAAATGAGAAATAGAGCAATGGAGGTCAAATTTTGTGCATAAATTAACCCTTTTTCTTTTTTGAGAATTGTGTGGAAGAATTTCCAACAAGTAATTGGTCGATCTAGAAGTTCAGATCCTAATCCGGCCCTGATTGAAGAGCTGTCTTTTGGTGTTATAGCTTTTATTTTGAACATGGCTTAATTTGTCGCTAATCCATCAACCGATTTTAGGAATTGCATTTGCCTCTAGAACAAGGATTGAGCTTCTTTGCACTGGATTATTACATTTTCTTGTTCAGAAGCTTAAACTGGTTTGCTTGGTAGCCGGTTACCTTATTGCTTTAGGAGTTTGGAGGGATGCCTGTGTTGCAGATACAAGGATGGAGAGGATAGGGAAAAGGAGAAAGATTAAAGAAGGAAGATTTGTCTCCTTTGTATGGTCAGAGTGTAGAACTTTTACTTTTGGATCAAGGGAGGGGAAGAGATAAGTTAGTGAAATTTTTGTGATTTATCTCTTTGTCTGAATGGATGAAAGCCTTACAAATAAATGACAAATTCAGAATGCAATCTGATTTTGGAAATTGTTTAGGCCTTCTATACTCCCCCTCCACCCTAAAATATCCCGACTTGAGAGAAGGGTTTAGAAATAATATGGGAGTATATCTGTATACAGTAAAATGGTGATGCTGTGTGATTAGGGCTGTAAATGAGACGAGACAGATCGCGAACTACTCGAGATCGACTCGATCAAGGCTCGATAAATACTCAGATCGAATATACTCGAATCGAGCTCGAGCTCTACTCGAGTTCTTAACGAGCCGAAACAAGCTACTTGATATTTGACTCGAAAAGCTCATGAGCAGCTCGAAAATATAATATATTAAGATTTTATTTAAAAAAATAAATTATTAATAATATTAATATTTATGTATTGATTTTTTTTTTAAAAAAATAGAGTAAGATTTTCATGTATTTAAGGTTCAGGTTCGAGTTTGAGGCTTCAATTGAGTTAAGTTTAAGAATTTTTTTTTTCATTTCGAGCCTTTTCGAGCTGCTCACGAGTTTCAGTTCAGGATTTCGAGTTTGATTCGAGCTTGAAAATTTTAAGCTCGCGAGTTTTCGTGTCGAGTCGAGCTCAGCAATACTCGAGCTCGACTCGGCTCGTTTAAACCCCTATGTGTGATCATGTTAAGAATTTAAGTCTATTGTATGGTGATGCTGTTTTGTCTACACAAGCAATTATCTGACAAATGCAAGCTATATCGATAGATTTATAGCAGGTATCCAGTACTTGTTGGCTAATTTTTTATGCTATTGATATAAAAAAACCCATAATCTGGTAGTGGATCTGTTGAATGGCGATGCTATTTTGTCTCCATAAGCAACTATCTGATAAATGCAAGTTATATTATTTGACGCGTAGCAGTTATCTACTACATAGGAGCTAACTTTCGGAATAGGTATCAGCTATGTTCTTTTTTTCCATCTTAGTTCCCAGTTTTTGGACTCTTGCATGGAATACTCTTGTTTGTAGCATTCTCTGATCAGGCAGGTCTTCATTGCAAGCTTATATTATGCACCAATCAGCCAGCAACCACCGGCAGTAATAATTATTTATATTTTTATAAGCTTTTGGGCAAAAACTCACAATAATCTAGTTTGATTTTTGGTCAGTAGTTGTTATCAATGTTTATCTGTGTTTCATGATTATATCCTTTTGATTTGCTTAAGTTTCTGGTGCTTTGACAGGTGACCCCAGAAACTGAACCTGGTGCACCGGAGTCTAGTTCGAAACTCATTGGAGTGACAAATGGCAAACAGGATTGATACTGGAAGTTCGGATCCTGTTGAAGATTAACGTCTTAAGTGTGTTGATTTGTGGGGAAAAAGAAAGAATCACTCTGAATGTTTTTATACATCATCTAAACATAGTAAAGCATGGGAAGCCATGAAACCATATATGTCTTGGTTAAGTGCAGGAGTTGTATTGAACCTTAGGTTCAACTCACTTGGTTTATGCTCTTATTTAAGTCGAACTTAAATTTTAGTGTTGGCTTAAATATGCATTTGATACTTGAATTTATCGTCTTATCCAAGTTGGTACTTAAAAGATTTTTGCTCCTAAATTGGTACTTAGAAAAATTTTGCTCTCAAATTAATATTTGAATTTTGATTTAATCCATTATTTTAGCACTTTTAATAATTTATTTTTCAAATTCTGAAGTTTTTCTTTAGAAAAAAAAAACACATGAATTACACGCGATATTATCTTATTTTGTTATGTCATTATAAATTAATATTGTTAATAGAAATTGTAACACCCCAATTTAGTGGCTAAATTTTAGAAATTATAAAGTATTAGATTTAATTGGTATTTTGGAAGAAAATTGATGATTAAATTGTAAAATTGCAAAGTTGGTAGACCATTTTAAGAAGTGCAAGAAGTCTAGTGACTAAACTCATGATTTACCTATTTTTATTATGAGTTGAATTATAAATCATCCGTTCTTGTATGTTTATGGGGAAAAAAATTTGGTTTTCCTTCTCCAACAATCCTCCTTTCAATTTTGATCTACTCGTCGTTCGACCTTCAATCGATAATCCGAAACCACCATCGTGTTCGTTGTCGACCGAGGAACAAAACCCCTCAAACCTTTCGTCGTGAATCATCGTCGTTCGTCGTTAATTTCAGTCGGAAGTATCGTCGGTAATAACTCGATTTCAGTTGGTTTTTCGTCGATTCACGACGATCCGATGATCAATTTTCGACACCTCCCGCACCATCGTGTTCCGTGCATCGTTCCGAGTCCACTGGTGTTCTCCGTTTCTCCGTCGTCTCCGGCGCGTAGAGGGTGAGACCGTTAAAGTTTTCGATGTTTCGGAATCGAGCTCTCCACTGTTCAAAATTGTGAACCGAGATTTGTAAGTGTCTCAAAATGCCTTAAAATAATTTTTAGGAATTTTCTGACACCGTATCACGCGTCGCACGCGCCCCCCAGAGTGGGCATCGTCTGGTTGTAATTAATTTATGTTTGGGTGCTATTTGTGTAAAATTTGGGTGTTAGTCTTGTAAATATTTGCAGAAGGTGGATAATTTTGTAATTAATTTCTATTAGGGTGATAATTATGTCAAATGGTCGACTGTTGACCGTTGACCTACGTTGACTGTTGACCGTTGACCTACGTTGACCGTTGATCGGCGTTGATCATAACTTTGACCGGCGTTGACCGGGTATTAAACGATCTTTGACTTTGACCGAGTATACCTATCCTGATGTTTTTCGACGTTCCAAGTCCGATTCATCATTCCATTTTTTGAAATTCGGACCCGAATGCCTCGAAATTGCAAGTCAACCCCATTGACTTTGACTAAAAATTCAAATTTTTTGAAAAGTAATATTTTATGTTTTCGATGTTCTGAATTTGTTTTTGGGGTCCGTTTCGCCAAATTCGAACCCGGTAAGCTGTGTTTCACTGATTTATCATCCGATTCGATCCGTTTTCAAAATTAAGCTCTGTTTTTTATGTAATTTCTATTGATATGGATCCGAGGAAATATTGGAAGAAGATTTCAAGATCGAGGGCGTTTGAATGGAATTAAATGGTCGATTAGTATTACACAAAAATCGAGATAATACTTTACTACATCTTTATGCTTTATGGAACATGTGAATATTGGTAAATGCATGAATAAGATAATGTTGGTCTCATTTGGGTAGTTAATGAATTTCTACACTCGATCCGAACACAGTAGGAATTTGGTAACTAATTATGGTTCAGATAACTTTTATAAGAAATTGAGGAATTGTTAGAATTAAATTACAAGTTTATGGTTAGTGATAAAGAAATCAACAATGAATTTGTAGCTTATATTTTATATCATCAAAGGTCAAATGTTAAAGGTACTTGGATGAGAAATTATGAGAATAATCCGGTAGGGTAAAATTATGAAAATACCCTTAAGTTGTAAGATGTCAAGAATTGTCCCTGGAAGTTGATTAATAACTCTGAAAGGATATATTGATATGATAAAACTACAGATGTTCATAAGAAATGCTAGTTTGCTTAGAAAATTCAGATAATCGGGTTTCAACCCTAAGACGGTTTATGCACGATACTAGAAGTCTGTTAAGGAATCATTTTAAGATTTGAGAATGTTCTGAAAAGAAATTAACCATAGGATCTTTGAATTATAGTTATTTTCTTAAAGAGTTAATACTGAAATTATCTTGTTAAGAAATTACGAAAATACCCTTGAGAGGTAAAATATTCTGAGTTGATCATGAATGAGAAAGTACTTTGAGGATTCGTACTTAACTCGATTAAGTACGGATTTGGTTGTTAAGATCCTGACTTAGTGAAGAAAAATTCCTGATATTCCGTTGGTAAAAATCTAAGAAGATACTTGACCCGAAAATATCCGAGTTTTGAGTAAATACCTGAAGAATAAATTATCGGGGTATTTTTTTGTCAGAATTGTTCGAATGAACTGAAATAAATGATAAGTTTGACTTCAATAATAAGATCGGACGGAAGAAAATGATTGTAATACGTTGGATCTGTAAAATGACCAGAATACCTATAATGGAAATAACCCAAGAATATCATCAAACTCAGGAATGATTGGATATCTTCGAGCTCTGAAATGAATGAAATAAAACTGAGCACCAGAATTACCAAAATACCCTTATGGCCTAGACTAAGTAAATATTTTGGATTAATTAAGGAATCCAAGTAAATATGGGTATTGTATTACCCTTAAAAGTTATGGATAACAAATTAAGTGAGTTTATCAACCTTAATGATATGTCAGTACCTGATCTGCATGGATATTACTTGAATGAGTGTTCATCTATTCAAGTTTGGCTCGATGATAATTTTTGGAAGTATTCAGCTCAGCTCAACTCTAGATCACGTTAAGCACTAAAAATTGGATATTTGTTCGACAAATCAACCACGAAGACCGAACTGAACAGAAGTACAATATGTACCCGAAATTTAGAGACATCCAAATTAATCTGGAAAACTCTGAAGTAACTGGAATGGATTTGACTACCAAGTGAAATAAGTAACCTCAATGACTAAGAATTTAATAAGTGATTTGGATGAGTCTGGAAACATTAATGAACATACACGATGTACTGTTCTTCTGGGTCATGAACTACAAATCAAGCACGTCAGCATTTCATGATATTGTGGAAGCGTGAAAATGAAATAAAGACATTGAAAGATCTATTCAGCGATGATTCCGAAGATGATCTCTGGACAAGAATTTTCGGTATTAAAGAATACATACCCTGGAAGGGTAATGGATTGACCAGTCGATAAGTATCAGTTATGGGAGTTGTTCAGCTCGAGTTGTTCGATATTCCGATAGATTGACACAAATCGTAAATGTTTCGAATCTTCTTTTCTTCCTTATCAGCTCAAGTTATATTCTGAATAACTAATGATTTCATTAGTTATTGAACTATTCCTCTAGTGATTCTAAATTCCGAAATTCTATCAGTAAACTGAAAATCCTTGTTTCTCTGCACAATAAGATTATCCAGTATCTCTGAAGAATATCTGATAAATATTCTGATCCTCTAGTGTGTTCCACATATACTACATGACAATTTTATTTGTTTCAAATGAGTTTAACAAAAGTATTGATTTATTGGTTTATGAACCATGGCAACATGGTATGTGATCTCCGATTACGGTTTTCATCGAAAAGTATGAATTGTACATGATTTATGAAATAATGGAATTTACTGGTTTACGAATTATGGTTACCTGAAATTTGTTATCTGGTTTTTTGTTTTCACTGGAAATTATTAATTGTTCTTGATTTATGGAATCATGGAATTTAGTAGGTGTGCATGTGGGTGTAAGGTTCTGTGGAACCTACAAGTTATGGAGTGTTGGTTGGAGGGAATAGTATGATTTTTGATAAACGTTTTATGGGAGGGTGTTGTTGGAGGAAGTTATCGTTACTGCAGGCTCCTCTGCTTTATGCTCAGGGTAAGTCCTTACTTGGTGTGTAGGTGGGTGTATGGTTCTGGGGAACCTACACATTATGGAGAGTTTGGTTCGAGGGATTAATATGTTTTTTGAAGAAAAATATGTTTTTAAACTACTACTGTTTAAAAAGAAAAGATTTGTAACTCTTCACTGGTTTTACGGGAACACACTAGATAACCTATTCTGATCTCCTAAACCTAGACATCCGAAATATTTCCCTGAACTAAACGCTTGCTACCTGTTACTACTTGAAATATCTGTATGATCTCTGCTCCATATAAAGATCTGTAAATGTTTGAACTGATAAGGAAATATATGTTTATCTGTATCTGCACGTTCTTCAGCATCATTTGGTAGTTCTGTATTACTGAGCTTTCCGAAGCTCACTCTATTACTCACCATTGCAGGTTAAAAGGATTGCACCAGTGCATTTATTGACTTCAGTAAGAGAGTTCGTCCGACGTTGCTTACAGAGTATGGTACATGTGATTAGGGGGCATGTAATTGTATTTTGATTTATATACGAGTCTGAAAATCTATTTTATTTCTGCATACTGATAAATCATTTTGTAAGTTACATGTTTTGATAAAAAGTTTTAAATTTTCTCTATTTTTACAGTGGGTCGCTTCGGTGGCCCTAATGTGACACTCCAGATCAAATCGGGTTACCGCATCGATCTGAGGGGGTTATAGAAATACTAAAATAATAGATGAAATTAAAATTAAAGATCTAAATCTAATTCGGGAGTAACCGTTTGAGGGGGGAGAATACAAAAAAAAATAGAACTATATGTATTTATATAGATATAGAAATGTTGGTTGCCCTCTCGGTTTCTCAGGGTTTTGTCTTGACTAATCCGGATTGATCTATGTTACACACCTAATTTTTAGTGGATGAATCTTCCAATCTAAATAATTCCTCAAACTCAAGAGTTAAGCGAATATCAAATTATATTAACTTACTCTCATATTACGATGTGGTATAATTGTTAATAAAATTGTGCAATGACTAAAAAGTTGGTGGAAATAACATCTCTCCATTTGAGGGAGGAGAATACTAATGTTGGTAAAAAAATATTATTATTCTTTAGAGAGTTATTCCAAATCAAATATGTGAATATAATTTTAAAAAATAGATAATAAAACATTTTTCACGAATCAAACACATCTTAAAATATCATAAATATCATTAATATTGTTAAGGACATACATAAAATTTTATATTAGAAAGTTCATAAAATTTTAAGATACGAACATAGATAAATAGAAATATCAAGACCCTCTTAATTTAATTAGGGTTGAATTGGTACAAAACACTTTTAAGTGGACACCTAATTAGAAACATAAAGTTGAGAAACTAAGCCAAAGCAGAAGCACGTGCGGGCGTGTAAGCAAAATATATGGAGATTGGAGACAAGGCAACCTAAGTAGCTATTGCTGTAATAAGAAGGAAAATAATTATAGCCTCAAACAGAGTCAATGTAGTCAAACCCTAACCAACCTTCTAATCTTTACTTGGCTGCTACGGGAAACATTGATCGGAATGAATAACTTCAACGTCAATGTCAAATGACAAGTTGTTTCAAAGGAAGGGACAACTTTTCATTTCCCTTCAAAAAAAATGTTTGACCTAATTACTTCGAAATTGGAATTACACATATACAAGAATTATATATCTTGTTATACATTTGAATATATTCAAGTAATTTTAGTTCACGAAATGTAAGATTATCTTTGGAAATAATATTAATGGAATGTAATATTACTGTAGGAATAACATTACTGAAATATAATTACTATGGAAATATTGTATTACATTGTTTGGTTTGTTTATCAGAAATGTAAGATTACATTGTTTGATTGGAGGAGTATAAGATTACTTGGATGTATATTTTACCAAATAATATTTGTGATATATATATTTTAAGTTAAACTTTAATATTAATTTATATATTTGAATGAGAATTCATAAAAATATTTTAATTGTTATACTATCTAACTTTTAACGAAAAATACATTTAATATATAATTAATATATTAAATTTATATTTTTAAACAACGTTCATTAGTACATATTTATTTATATAAAATATAATATAATATGAAAAAATAATATTATGATGTTGAGTGGATAGAGATATTTTTTTCAATATATAAGATCCATTTTTAATAACTAAAAGTTAAATATTATTTTGAATAATTATATTTTACAATAATATTACCTTTTTCATCCCATAAAATTATAAATAGTAAATATATGGAATATTAAAAATATAAAATATTTTAAATTCACAAATTTATCAATATTTTAGCAAACCAAACTCTTCGTATATTATTATTATTATTATTATGTTTATAATTTTGAGTAAAACACAAAAAATAAGAATTGAGAAGGATTATTATAAAAATAATTCATTAATCCAAGGATATTCTTGTCCAAAGTGATAGGAATTTTGTAATACCTAAGAATTTGGAGGTAATGACGTTCCCACCATTTTAACAAAAAAATGCTACTATCGGGAAAAGAGTATTATCGAGAAATAATCTTTTCTATGAACCGAATATGAGAATGCAATTCTAGAAAAAATATTACCCGTGAACTAAAACCTTTAGAAAAAGAAAGATTTTGGAAACTTAGGAGACAATTAGGTTTAACTGACCTATCTTCACTTAGTGTTTAAAATATTTTTAGCACTTTTAAGAATAAATGAAAAATGCTTATAATAATAATTTTTGATTGCATTCTTTGCTATTAGTTAAGGTGAGTTTATGTTCTTTGGTGAAAATTAATTTTGTGTTCAAATATAGTTTAAGGATTAATTTGATTTATTGAACATGATTAATTTTCAATATATGAGTTGCCAATACCACTAGAGCAAATTAATTTAGCATTTTGAGTGTTTAAAATGGATTTTTGGCATTTTTGTGCTTAATGCATCGATACACCTAACAGTGCATCGATGCATCCTTGAATGTGTATCGATACACCATGAAGGTGCACCGATGCACGCCTTGAATGTGCATCAATGCACAAGGCCATGCATCGATGCATCCATCGGATTTTGGTTAAAAACCCTGATTCTCTTCTTTTTTTCAAAACCCTCAAAAACACTCTCTTGCCGCCTCTTTCTCTCTAATCCTCCTTTTGCTCAAAATCAATGAAGTTTTGTCGAAATCTTCGAGTTTTTCATCTCTATATCCTGTTACTATCATTAAATCGTGCAAAACAACTTCTCATTCTCATCAATCCAAGAATTTCAAGGTATTTTTCTAAAAAATCTCTATTTTATCATATTTTGATTTTAGAACTAGTTTAGATTAGTTCTAGGATGAACATTATATCGGACATTGATTGTTTGATGATTAGAAACTAGATTTTACAACTAATTTCATCAAAAACTCACAAATATTTCAATGAATTTTTGAATTTTTGAAATAAAAAAATCAAAAATTTGAATTTAATTTTTAAATTTGATGTTTTTGATTTAATTATGTTATTTTCATGAAAACTATACATATTATGATTTTACAAAAATTATTTTCAAATAGTTTTCAAAACCTTGCCCATTAGGATTCGGTTTAGAGAGCCTTGAATTATTGTGGACTCAATTGAGTTTTGGGATTGATTATTGTGCATACATGTATTTCAAATTGCAGGTGTCATTCCTTATTCCGAATCTTTAAAACATGTCAAATCCTAAACGCCCAAGGACTTCGTCGAGTCGTTCATCCTGACCTTCAAATCTCGTTCCTCCTCCACCTAATAGCCTATTAGGATCTTGTTTTAATATGCCTGAGCGTCGTAGAGACAAATTGTACTCTAGGTACAGAAATTCTTTCCAATCTTATAGAATCCGAGAATAGCGTATTCCTTCTCTTCAAGCCATGATAGATATTGACTTTGAATACCTTCTGATTCTTAAAACTTGGAAGTTTGATAAATTGTTTCATCTCAAACCTATCGTCTATCAACAGTTAGTCCGCATTTTCTACTCTAATGTGGTATGCATTTAAAACGAAACTCAATGTGGGACTATAGTCATTAGATCCTATCTTTTAGGCCAATATATTAATATTGACCCCGAGACTATAGCTTTATGTTTTGGGTTAGATGATGATGGGTTATATAATGAGAATGAAAATGTGGAATATCCCTATGTTCCAAACTCTAGTGTTAGTACTCTACGATCTCATCACGATCATTTTCTTCATTTGATGATCTCTTGGTGGTTTAGACCATCCGGAGGTAGGTACTTCACTCTTCGTACTAGGGATTTATGGTGGATGCACTATATTAAGAATAAGATCAAAATAAATCTACCCCACATTATTTTTAGTCAACTAGTGGATATCATAAACATTGTTCCTTCAAAACATGTCGAAACATTGATTTATAGATGTCTTCTTAGTAACCTTTTTATCAAACTCGGTCTAAACATCTCTCTCGACAATGCTATTCCTCTCCAAAATCAAATCAATCTCACTTTCTTGAAGAAAACGGATTGGAAACAAGACGAGGAAACCAGTCTTTGGGTATTTCGACCCGGTAAGCAAACTCTGGGAGTGAGCTTTTCACGAGCTGCTCCTAGCTCTTCTTGTGCTCCTCCTCCTCCTCCGGCACCGGCTATTGATGATGATCCTGAGTTTCAACAACTTATGTAAGATATCGACGATCATGTACCAGACGATGAGCCTGCACCGGAACCAGCACGACAAGAAGATCAAATGCCACCATATTTTCGATCTTTCTTAGAGTCGTTTGATCTAAGGTTTGCCTCCATGAAGTCTCAGATTACTGAGTTTCAGCGGGAGATGCATGAATGTATGGACGCTCTCACTCTTGAATTTCGAGCTCATTATCCTCCTCCTCCCAATCCTCCGATGGAGTAAATTTTTTTCCTTGTTATGTTTTCTTAATTTTAAAACTTGGATTGTTTTTGAAGTTTCTGGATTGTTAAATTTTTGAATTTGTTATGGTTTGGATGATTGGATTTTGAACTTAATATATATATATTTGGTTTGGTTGAATTTTCTTATTTTTGCATCATTATACATATATGACCAATAATGCCATTTCACATTTGTTTATGAATATTGATTATGGAACTAATGGCTAATCTCTTTTTTTATTGTGATCTTAGCAGCTTAATCTTCTTTATTTATTATCAATTGGACATACTTTTCAAAACCTTGTTTAAAATATTTTAAAGTCTTTTAGATTTAACAAAAAGGGGGAGAAATGTAGAAGTGTTAAAGAGGAGAAGTGTTATAGTAAGGGGGATAAGTGTTATAGTAAGGAGGAGTAATTTTTCAAAATTGATTTCAAATTTTAGAAAATCTTAAAATAACACAAATGTTTTGTTATATCAAAAAGGGGGAGATTGTTGAAAACATTTTGATGTTTCGATATAACAAATTAAGTTTAAATGAATTTTAAGATTTTACAAATTATTTTCTAAGTATATTCGATTTAATTAATCGAATATCAAATTATTACTCCAAGTATTTCAAGATCAATTTTAAACCTTACTAAATGTGTAAAATTGTGTTTTATACTTAAACTATTTTTAGAACAATTTTCACAAAGTATTTTGAACCAAAATCAAGCCTAAAATCAATTTTTCAAAGTGATGCACCGATGCACCAATCCATGCATCGATGCACCATGGATTAAATTGAACATCGAATGCATTTTATGCATCGATGCACTCAGTGCATTTGATGCATCGATGCACAAACCATGCATCGATGCACTCTGGCTATTTTGAAACATCGAATGCATTTTATGCATCGTTGCACTCTTAGTGTACCAATGCACTAAGGATCCAACGGTCAAAATATTTGAATTTTACACTTTATGCACCGATGCACCATGGGTATGCACGATGCACTGACGCTCCCAACTAAATTTATTAATTGTTTTCACACTTAAACGGCTCTACTGACTCCACTAACCATCCCCAACGTTCAGAATCATTTGAATGAGTATTTAAACAAGTTTAAAAGCCATTGATCAACAACAATAAAGAAGAATCAATAGAGAAACAAGAGAGAAAGCATCAAACATCAAGTTTGTGCAATTCAAGCCAATTTTCCTTTCAATATTCATTTTGCTTTCAAGAACACAATTTGTGTTCATTTGTAATCATCTTTTGAGTGTTCTTATCTTGTTCTAGAATTGTGCAAACATATTGCCTTGTGAGGTTTTCTTTGTAAGTTTGCGAATTTGTGTATTTCTCTTTGAAAAAGAGTGTGCTCAAGAATTGGGGTATAATTCTTGAGGGAGTTGTAAGGTTACTCTTTGTCCTAAAAAAAGAACAAATTAGTGAATTTGTTGGAAAATCCTTAGTGTGGATAGCTAAGGTAGTGGATGTAGACTTTGGTTGAGAAAGTCGAACCACTCTAAATCGATGTGCAAATCTTTTCAATTTTCTGTAAAAGCTTCCAACAAAATTTTAATTGCCAATTCACCCCCCTCTTGGCATATTCCATCGATCGATTAACTCAACAAGCAGGTACATGCACATAAGCAGGACAATAAAAAATATGTAAGTGATCAAAAGTAACATCATGACTAGTCCATACCTCTTCTGCAACTTTCCCAGCCAATAATGCCTTTGGCGATCTATTGATAAGGTAACACGCCATGTTAACAGCCTCAACCCAGAAGTGTTTGGGAAGCCCCGCATTTAGCCACAAACATCTAGCTCTTTCATTCAACGACCTGTTCATCCGTTCCACAACACCATTCTGTTGTGGTGTCTTGCGCACTATAAAATGCCTCTTAATCCCATGCTCCTTACAGAACTGTTGAAACTGTGAATCTGTGTACTCCGTACCATTGTCAGATAGCAAACACTTGATTTTTCGTCTTGTTTGGTTTTCTACCTCAGCTTTCCACGGCTTGAACTTCTAAAAAATGTTAGACTTCTGTTTCAAAAAATACACCCAAACTTTCTGTGAAAAATCGTCAATAAAAGTAACATAATACCTAGATCCACCCAAAGACGATATCGTGGAAGGCCCCCATACATCAGAATGCACATAATCAAGAATCCCTTTAGTTGTATGCTTCGTAGTCTTGAAACAAACTTTAGTCTGTTTACCAAGAACACAATACTTGCAAAAATCGAGTTTACAGCTTTTAACACCATGCAACAGATTTCTTTTATGTAATTCAACCATACCACGTTCACTAAGATGAGCAAGACGCATATGTCACAGTTTGGTAGTACATTACAGGACTCAACAGAATGAACTCCACCTACAACAGTAATCCCTAACAATCTGTAAATATTCCCTGCAGTCATCTTTCCTTTCATCACAGTCAAAGCTCCTTTAATAATCCGAATGGTTTACCTATCATCACCAGCCTTAGGGATAAAACCATTCTTGTACAAAGTGCCCAAAGAAATCAAATTCTTCTTCAAATCTGAGATATGCCGAACACCACTCAACGTCCGAACAGAGCCATCATACATCTTAATTCTAACATCACCAATACCAAAAATATTGCAACATCGATCATCACCCAAATAAATAGATCCAGAATTAACTGACTTGTATGTCGAAAACCATTCCCTATTTGGCGTGATGTGATATGAACATTCAGAATCAAGAATCCAAACATCCGTCAATTGAGTCGTTGAAATAGTGAGTCGTTGAAATAGAGAGCATATCACCCTCATTGCAAATAGAATTGTCATCCTCGACCACATTCACAGACTTGGATGAGTCATCACGCTTCTCATCAGTCTGTTTTTTCAACTTCGGACAGTCTCGCTTCATATGTCCCGCCTCCTTGCAATTGTAACAATGAATTGACTTATTATCCCTAGATTTGGATATGAAATTCCGCTTCCCAGACCCTACATTCTCTGGCTTCCATCCATGGTCTAGAATACCCTTTACATATAAGCTATCAGCTTGAGAGCTTTCCCCTGCATTCTGCTTCCGCTGGTTGTGAGCCAACAAGGTTGCAGTAATCTCCTCAACTTTGATAGTCTTTTTTCCATATGTAAGAGTAGTCACCATGTGTTCGTAAGATGGAGGCAACGAACACAACAAAATCATCACTTTGTCTTCATCCTAAATTTTCACATCAAGTCGAGCCAAATCATAAACGATTTGATTGAAGACATTCACGTGTTGCGCCAAATCATGATCGTCCTGCATCTTCAGCCCATACAACCGCTGCTTTAGATACAGTTTAGTCGTTAAGGATTTGGACATAAACTGACTTTCCAACTTCTTCCAAATTTCATCTGGAGACGACAGATGCATGACATGATACATGACCTCGTCTGCCAAACGTAATCGAATGGTTCATGTCACTCGTTGTTACAATTCTTCCCAATCTTTCTCTTTCATCGACGTCAGCTTTGTAGGTCGCAAAGCCTTTAGGATCCCTTGCTGCGCCAACAGATTCTTCACCCTTGTTTGTCACAATCCGAAGTTACCCTGACCATCAAATTTCGCAACTTCAAATTTTTCTCTTGACTTCTGATACCAATTATTGAAGAATCGGGTAAAGAAAATGAAAGAACACAAGAATTTTAACGAGGTTCAGCAATGTGCTTACATCCTCGGTGCCTAGGCGGCGCTAGAAGTTTTATTCAATGTCTCATAGGTTTAGGTTACATCTCTATTTATAATAAATAAACCTTGGTACATATTTACAAATATAACCATGTACCGGACCGCGGGGCTACGCCCCCACACCCTCAACCCACATAATCGTAACCCCCACTACGAGACTTTCTTCGTAAGGACAGCTGATGTTCGCTTTGCTCACTCCGCTCCATCCCCTATCCTTTTTGCCGGTATATTTATGAGTCATACCATACATGGGAGAAACGAATCATGAGCATAATTATACTTAGCAACTACAATCTTTCTCCATAAGCTATCGTCTTACTCACTAAAGTGCCAAATCCATTTATTAAGCAAAGCTCGGTTCCTAGATTTAACATCAAATATACTCAAACTCCCATGAGATTTTGGCCCACAAATATTATCCCACTTTATCCAATGAATGACTCTCTCAGACTTGACATTCCAAACAAAATTCGCAATAAATTTATTTATCCTCTCAGCTATGGACTTAGGAATTGGGAATAGGGACATATAATACACAGGTAAATTAACCAAAACTGATTTAATCAACGTGATTCTATCCCCAAGAGATAGAAGTTTACCTTTCCAGTTATCTAAACGAGATCTGACTTTGTCCAAAATAGGTTAAAAAGAGAAATCAAAGCTACATAGGTATTTAAAATGATTTAGGAGGATGAACTTAATATAAATGAAAAATTAAAGAAATAAGATCATTCGGGACCAAATTGTAAAAAATCAAATTGCTTAGATTTTTTTATTTTTTTATTCTAATTTTATAAAATTAACTCGACTCGAATTTATAATTAAATTGACTTAAATAACTCGAACAATCTAAATAACTAACCCGAATAACTCAAATTTTGAAAAAGTATTTTTTTAATAAATCAAATTTTGTTCGCCTTTTTTTTAAATTAATCACCGGTATTCGATCTATTAACTGACTAATCCAGATCGAGTACTGTAGAGGCGATAGCAACCCTCCCAACCCAATTTGCTCCATTCGTAAAAGCCAGAATTCGAACCATTGACCTTGCTTAAGGGATCTAATACCTCATCCCACTAGACTAACTAATTGTTGGTCTTTAATTACATATCGAGATATACAGACCGAAACTTTTACCTATTTCAAGGAACGGTAGAACTGAATACCAAACTTCATCACCCAATCATTGGTTGTAAAAGAAATTAAAACGAATAATTTTAAAAAGTAAAAATTCATATTTTGACATTTACTAATTATTAAATTATAAATAAATGAGATAATATTCTCAAATAAAATATGATTTATGGAATAGTCTCCTAAATCGTTAGAATACAATTCTATAATACGTACCAGTAAAAAATATTTTATTTAAATTTTTATAATAAATATAAAATGTTATTTTGATTATAATATGTATAATTTTTATATTATATGTAATCATATCATTCATTGTATACATATCATTTTAATTGTTGCTTTCATATCATTTTTTATTATTAATATAGGGTAAGTATAAGATAATATATGTTCAAAGATAATTTTTAATCATTTGACAATAAACATTCAGACTTCTGACATTGATGGTGCTCGAACCCGAGACCTCAAAGAATAACAATAATTTATTTATTATCGATATTACTTTTTTTTTAAAGAAATCACTAATTTTATTCAAAATAGAAAATATCTTCAATTACAATAAACATTTACAATCATAATCGTAAATTAAGCACATAATTAGGAAATTTTCCTATAATCATTAAAACAAAACTAAAAACTTACAGATCACATAATGACCATACAAGGAAAGATTAAAATATAACCAAGAAAACTCGAACAAAGATAGATACAAATAGATCTGCTCGCATTGGCAAACGAACCACAAAAGGGGATCAAACTACTGAAAAACCACCGAAAAAACGTAAATCAAAATCGAGAGCCGTGAAAAACTATCCATGAACGCATAACGGGTATCCAAATCCAATCCGATGGTCCAAAGTAGGAAATATCAATAATATATTTGATAAGTGTCATATTGATCAGTCATGACGATGTCTAATCATCCATTTGAAAAAAAATAAATGAAAACAACGGCCTAACTGCCGAAAAACGTGACAAAAGGCAGAAAAAAATATGTTATAAAGGCAAAAAATATCAATAGTCGACAACCAACATTAAAGTTGGTGCCTTCGCCGATCAATAAAAAAAAGAGAGATTAACGGCTTACGAATGAGAGAAAACTAAGAGAGAAAACTGGGAGAGAAAAGGTTATATCAAAGTTAAATACTTAGAGTCCATTCAAGTTTATTTGGATATCACCAACGCATAATTACTTACTCTCGAGATTATTTGGTTTGAGCTGTTTTCATAACATTAAATAATCTAATATCATTTTTTTATTTTATTAAATTTTAAGATGTTGTTTTAATTCAAAAATTAACAAGATAATATTTTAATTTATTGAATTGTGATCTTCGTTTCTAAATAAAAGTATATACCTTTTAAAATAAAATTGAGTGAATAGAATCATTTTTATAGTCAAACTATTTTTTTAAAGATCATATTTTAAATATAAAATTAAATTCACAAATTTCAATACTTAGACAACATCTTATTGATTCAATATAGGTCCTAGACATTATAAGAATATTTATCTTTTTCCACACATAACCAACGCTTTCAAAATTAATCATGATAAACGTAAATAGTAAATTTGTCTTTAAAAGTAAGATTTTCAGAAGTTTCCTTTTAAAAAGTTAATTTATAGGTGTTTGACAGCACCTAGCTCAAAAGATTGGTGATATAACTAAACTGAAATCTTTTAGCCGCAATTTTCTCTTTCTAACATCCTTTGATCAATATTTTCTCAAGTAGCACTCTTTCGGTTGAGGTGGCATAAAGGTGCATCCCCGGAGACACGCTTTACCTGGTTTTTGCTGACTGGGATGCCACGCGTGTAAGGCGCATCCCCGGGGATGCGCTTTATATGGGATCTGCTGAGTCGGATGCCACGTGGGTAAGGTGCATCCTCGGGGACGCGCTTTCACCACTATGCCTCAGAAATAATAGGTACTGACATGAATAGTTCTCCAGGGGACATGAGTGACATAATAAGACAATGATAACATATTCTCTGACAAAATAATGGAAGGCGCCCCCCCGGGAATGCGCTTTTACCACTTTGGGTACTGACATGAATAGTACCCCTGAGGGACATGAGTGACATAATAGGGTAATGATAACATAGCCCCCGAGGGACATGAGTGACATAATAGGGCAATGATAACATATTCTCTGACAAAATAATGGAAGGCGTGCCCTCGGGAACGGTTCTTCACGTGAATAGTACCCCGGTTATAGACACTATTATATGCAACGTATTATGGACTTTCAAAACAAACTTCAGTTCACAAGCTTTCAAATTCTCAAACTCTAAATTTCTCAAAAAATCTCAATCCTCTATTCTCTGAAAATGAGTCGTCTTTCTGCTGTTGTTTTGTATGATGGAGAAATTAAGGAAGCTGAAGAGGGGGTTGCTTTTGAGTTAGATCATTATATCTCCTTAACCTTGAAGAGAAACATCACTCTTGAGGAGTTAATCATAAAAAATTCATTAAAGATTCGTATAGCTGGCCGGATAAGACTATCTTCACTTCAGTATAGATTTCCTACTGAACTTTTTCCACTCACGTATACATCATTTCAGCTTTCCAACGATGATGATGTTTCTATGATGGTTGATGCTCATATGGGGAGTTCACAATTTTTTATTGAAATGTATGTCACTTTTATTGAGATTTGTGCTTCTCGTGGTCTCTCATATTCCTCTCACTTTGACATTGCATATCAAGCTGATTAAGTTGATAGCCTGACGCAACTGTTCTGTAATGATTTCACATCATTAATGGCAAATCCAACGCCAGATGTTATGCCATCAAGTTCAATAGGAAGACATTCATTAGAAACTGCTTATGATCTCAACCCACGTGGCTTTACCAATAATCCATATGGCAACATCTCTTCTACTTCAAGGGGCAGAAATTCATCTGCTAATGTTTTCGACTTACATATGGAAATGCCATCAAGACGGCAGTCTATTCACATCCCACATGATACAATGGCCTCAAGTTCAAGGGGAGGACACATTTCATGTTCTGATTGGAGGATTAAATTTATTAAATTAAATTAAAAGTAAGACTAAATTGATCAAATATGTAAGTATTGAAGATTAAATGTGTAATTATACTAATTTTATTAACTTATGCATCAATATTTTCGTTAAATATTGATAATATATGACTAGATTGATAACATTTAAATAATTAATTGATAAAATTAATAGATTGATAATCAAAATAAAAAAATAATAGATATATAACCATACGTGTAATATTATAATTTCATATATTTTTCCTATAACTACAATAAGATCAAAGCTGGTTTTGATCTATTGTTCCATCCGATTAATGTCGCGTGGAATGGGTGAATGCCAAAGTTCCTGAAACATATAACACTAAAACCTAAATTCACTCCACCTTTAACACACATTTAAAAAATACATTCGATAATTCTTAAATTATAACCGAAACACTTTATATAATATATTAATAATTTATAATAACAATAAAAATAAATTTTTTATTATTAAAAAAAATACCAGCGTGGATATAAAACGCATCCCCGAGGATGCGCCTTACATGCGTGGCATCCCAGTCAACAAAAAACAGGTAAAGCGTGTCCCCAGGGATGCGCCTTTATGCCACCTCAACCGAAAGGATGCTACTTCGTGAAATATTGATCAACGTGTGTTAAAAAGAAAAAATTTCGACTAAAATGTGTCAGTTTAATCGAATCGCCTAAAAGATTAATGTTAATTCTCGATTGTATAAAATCAAAATTTTCAAAAACAATCTAAAAGAGTCTAAAATTGTCTTTAAACTTAAAGACCGTTCCGATAATACCGACCCTAAAATGATATATGATAATTATATTTTATGATAATATACACAATTAAAAGAAATAACCTAAAACTTGTTTCGGCACTAAATATTTCACATCTTATATTATATTAAGCAAAAGAGTTTTAATAACGAAGAGTATAATTTTTTTTTATGAGAGTAGGATTTAAAATTTAGGATAAAATATATAAATATATCATTGATTATAGTGCGTTGTTTTGTTGATTATAGTGCGTTGTTTTGTTGATTCTAGAGATGACAACAAGTTGGGTTAGGTTAGATATTTGACCAATTCGACTCGACTTGAAAAATAATATATATCCTCTATCTAAATCCGACTCAATTTTTTGAAGTATAAATCTAATTCGATCTTACCCGACTAGACATAAATTAAGAAACTAATTAAAAAGCTATAGAAAGAGAGTATTATAGATATTATTCAAAAAATTATATGAAAAATTATTCTATTACGCCGAGTTGGATTGGATTGAAATTTTTTTCACTCTCCACCCCCGACTTAATCCTATAGAAAAATCGACCCGTATTTTGTTGAGAATATGCGTGAGCTGTATTCAAATGATAATAAGTTTGTTAGGTTGTTAGCTGAGCTGTCAAGTGGTTATATTATTTTATGTACAAGTGTCTTTACAATATGGACAGGTGTCCCTCATTGTTCCTATAAACAAGGTTACTGTGTAAATGTTGAGATATACGATTATTCTTTCTTCAATTTTATCTCTCATCTTTATGGTTTATAACATGATATCAGTCGCTTTTGATCCGGGTCTGCGTGCTTAATTGCTTTGTAGGTTTTTCTCGCCATATTTCATGGCGGGACACAGCGTTTCTTCTCCCGATTCTAGTGCCTCTGTATCTAAATCGTCTGTTCTTGGTAGGAAGGTCTTTGCCAACAAGAAAATTAGTATTGTTTTGGATGAGTACAATTTTCTTTTCTGGAAACAAGAAGTATTGCTTGTTGTTCGAAGCCATCGCCTAGAGAAACTTTTGGCCGGTGCTGTTCAGCCACCACTAGAGACGGTGGAAGGAGATGATGGAGCTCTTGTTGAAAATGAAGCGTTTGAGATCTTCATGGCTCAAGATAGTGCATTGACCCCCTGGTTGCTTATGAGCCCATCTCCTCTCCCTCAACTCGTCGGAGCCGAGACTGCTTCTGAAATCTAGAAAATTGTTAACAAGTTTTTTGCAAGCAAATCTACAACTACTCTTATGAATTTGCACTTTCGTTTGAAAACGGTTAAAAAGGGTGAACTTGAAATGCGTGCATACATTTCCCAAGTCAAAGAAATATGTGATTCTCTTACTGCTTGTGGGTGCCCCATCTCTAAGTTTGAACGTATTGCCTCTATTCTCAATGGATTGCCTTCTGCATATCGTTCATTAATTTCGGTGGTTACGGCGAACAGGGAGTCTTTTACTTTTGAGGGCATTGTCTTGGTTCTTGTTGACGTGGAAACACAACAGAAAAATTTTGAGCAATTCGATAGCCTCAATATAAGTGCCAGTGTTGCTTATGTTTCTTCTGGGTCATCAACTGTTGATTGAAGGTCACTCACATCCAATCAAAGTTCGGGTAAACCTCAGTTAGGTATATGAGTACGAGGTAGAGGTCGCAACAAGGTGCAGTGCCAACTCTGTGGTAAACCTGGTCATTTGGTTGATCGATGTTGGTACCGATTTGATCAAACCTTCCCTGGAGTTACGGCCACGAGAGACAAGGAGAGGCCAAATCGTGTCTCAACTAATATTAGTCGTGTCAAAAACAACAACGCAGGTTCTGGGTGTGGTTGTTGTTCTTCTATAACTCGAGGCCATGGGATTCTTCTGCTGTTGGTGGTTCCACTACTTGGTGATTTGACTCTGGAGCCACTCATCATGTCACTACTGATGATGGCGAGCTTGCTGACAGTACGAAATATATTGGGGCTGGTAAGTTAGTTGTTGGAAATGGTAAAGCCTTGTCAATTTCTAGAGTTGGTCATGCTTCTTTAAATACTGTCTCACGGTCTCTAAGGCTATCGGATCTGCTTCATATCCCTCGCATAACTAAGAATCTTATTTATGTTTCTAAACTCGCTCATGATAACCGAGTTTTTCTGAAATTTCATGCTAATAGCTGCCTAGTCCGTGAACAAGAAACAAAAGTTGTTGTGTTGAGAGAGGAGGAGGTTGGCGGTTTATATGAATTCCATGCGTGTTCCTCAAATGAAGACTTGACGCCTGCTGTAAATGTAGCCAGTGGCATTGCTGTTGACTCTGGAATTTGGCACGACCGTTTGGGTCACCCTTCAAATGCAATTTTACATAGATTGAGCACTACTTGTAATACTCTTTGTTGAAGAATTTTAATAAAGTTAGGTCTTCCTTATGCCGTGCTTGTCTATTAGGCAAAAGCCATGTTTTACCTTTCCCTTGCTCAACCACAGTCTACACCAAACCTTTCAAATTAATATTCACTGATTTGTTGGGCCCCGCTCATATTCCATCTAATGGTTTTAAGTATTACATGTCGTTTGCAGACGCATTCTCTCGACGTACATGGATGTATCTATTGAAGAATAAGGATGTGGCTATTGGTAATATTTCGAGTGTTTAAACAAATGATTCACACTCAATTTGACGCAAATATTTTGGCTGTTCAGAGCGAATGGGGTGGAGAGTTTCGCCTATTCACTAATATACTTGCTCAAGAAGGGGTTTAACATCGAACTACTTGTCCTCACCCCTCTCAACATAACGGTTTTGTTAAGAGCAAACACAGTCACATTGTTGAGATGGCTTTAACCCTGTTAGCTTGAGCATCTCTCCCTTTTAAATTCTTGTCCTATGTCGTGGTTACCTCCGTGCACCTCTGCTGGAAATAAAACACTCACACAAACAACTTTTATTGAAACTCAAACAAATATTACAAGAGTACTCTCACTCAAAAACAAGAACTACAACTCACTCTTATAAGACTTTGCTTCTTCACTCACTTAGAAGCTCTTAATTTTTCTTGATGCTTAAAACTAAAATGGGAAGGGGTATTTATACTACTCAAGAACAATCCTACACCACACAAATAAACTAATTTAAACCATTACAAATTCAACAAATATCTAACTCTCACCTAACTAAATTGATGTAAGCAATGACATCATTAATTAAATGATGTAAGCAATGACATCTTTAATTAAATTATGTAAGTAATGACATCAATTTAGTTTGGGTTTGGGTTTAGGCTCCCATAATGGATCAAGTTTATGATCCAACACCCTCCCTTAAACTTGATCTCGTGACCCCTAGTAGGTTCCTTAATCTTAAGAAGTCTTCGCTGGTCAGTGGCTTGGTAAAAATATCAGCAACTTGATCTTGTGACTTCACGTATTCAACTTCCACATCTTTTCTTGCAACACACTCCCTTATATAGTGGTAGCGAATATCAATGTGCTTGCTTCGATCATGGAATATTGGATTCTTCGCTAAGGCAATGGCTGACTTGTTGTCGACACAAACCTTGGTAGGCTCTTCTTGTATCAAACCAATCTCCTTCAATAGATTTCTAAGCCAAATTGCATGACAAACACATGAGGTAGCAGCAACATATTCCGCTTCACAAGTGGACAATGTGACAATCGGTTGTTTCTTTGACATCCATGTGAATGCAATATCTCCCATGAAAAATATGAATCCAGTAGTGCTCCTTCGATTATCTATGTCTCCACCCCAATCACTGTCGCTATATCCAACAAGCTTGTAATCATTAGAAACTGAATAGAACAATCCAAAGTCAATTGTACCTTTCAGATAGCGAAGAATTCTCTTTGCGGCTTTAAAATGGATGGTTGTTGGGGATTCCATGTAGCGACTAACCAATCCAACTGCGTGAAGAATATCGGGTCTCGTGCAAGTTAGATAGCGTAGACTTCCTACCAAACTTTTGAAGAATGTTAGATCTACACTTTCGCCTTCTTCATGTTTGGTCATCTTGATCCCGTATTCTGCTGGTGTGCTTATTGGCTTACAGTTCTCCATCTTGAACTTCTTCAGTATCTCCTTTGCATAGCTTTCCTGTGAAATGAAAATTTCATCATTTTGTTGCTTAACTTCAATGCCAAGGTAGTACGCCATGAGCCCCATGTCTGTCATCTCGAATTCTTTCATCATCACATCCTTGAATTCATTAAACATGCTTGGGTTGCTTCCAGTAAAGATCAAATCGTCCACGTAGAGGCACATGATCAAAATATCTTCATCTTTGATCTTGATATATAGAGCATGCTCGTAGGGACATTTGTTGAAGCCATTCTCTTGGAAGTACTTGTCGATTCGGCTATTCCATGCCCTTTGTGCTTGTTTTAGCCCGTAAAGAGCCTTCTTCAACTTCAACACCTTGTCTTCATGCCCTTTGACTTCATAGCCTGATGGTTGCTGAATGTAAAGTTCCTCTTCAAGAACTCCATTTAGGAAGGCGGACTTTACATCCATCTGTTGTATCTTCCACTTGTTTTGAGCTGCCAAAGAAATGATTAGTCTGATAGTCTCCAATCGAGCAACAGGAGCAAATACCTCATCATAGTCAATTCCAGCCTTTTGACTATAGCCTTTAGCAACTAGCCTCGCCTTGTGCCTTTCAATCTCTCCTTTGGCGTTTTGCTTTGTTTTGTACACCCATTTGACACCTATCGCCTTATGTCCCTTGGGAAGTGAGGTAAGTTCCCATGTGTCATTCTTCTCGATGGCCTTGATTTCTTCGTTCATCGCATCTCTCCATTTCTTTTCTTGTACCGCTTCTTGAAAGCTCACTGGTTCACAATCGGTAAACAAACAAAATAATGTAAGATTATCTTGTCATTCAGTTACCTCATAGAGATCTCTAAGGCTTCTTGTGCGTTGCATAACTCTTTCACTTTGACTCCCACTTGACGATGATGAAGGTGATGAGTCTCCTTGAGTGGTTGATGTTGGTGAAGTGGGTGGAGTTGCAAGCTCTTGTTGAGATTCATCTAGTTGTTCCCTCATTGTCTGCTCATCTTCTTCAAACTGAGTTAAAATCCCATTCTCCTTCTTCGTTGAAGACAACATCTCGACTAATCACAAACTTCTTATTGTCTGGATTGTACAACTTGTAGCCCTTCGAATTAGTATCATAGACGATGAAGATAAAACTCTCGCTTTTATCATCAAGCTTCGTTCTTCTCTCGTCTGGTACGTGAACATGGGCTATACTTCCAAAGGTTCTCAAGTGAGAAATTCCAGGCTTTCTTCCACTCCATGCTTCTTGCGGTGTCTTTCCCCATACACTTCTTGTTGGAGATCGGTTTGTCAAGTAGATTGCACACGCTACTGCCTCCGCCCAAAATTCCTTGGGTAGTTTCTTGCTTTTGAGCATGCTTCGTGCCATGTCGAGGATTGTTCTGTTCTTTCTTTCTGCCACACCATTTTGCTGGGGGGATCTAGGAACTGTCATTGGTCGACGAATTCCATTTGCTTCACAGAACTCTTGAAACTCCCTGGAAGTAAATTCTCCACCTCGATCGGATCTCATGGCTTTGATCTTTCTACCGCTTTCTCTCTCCACTGCTGCTTTGAACTTCTTGAAGACTTCAAAAACTTCTGACTTCTGTTTCAAGAAATATACCCATGTTTTTCTTGAAAAATCATCAATGAAGAGAAGAAAATAGTTATTGTTACCGAGAGAGCTTGGCTTGATCGGTCCACACACATCGGTATGGATGAGCTCAAGTGGCTTCTTAGCTCTTGTCTCTGACTCCTTTGGAAAGCTTTTCCTGAATTATTTCCCGACTAGACACCCTTCACAGAGCTGGTCAGGATGGTTGATGTGAGGTAGTCCTTTCACCATCTCCTTCTTAGATAATAGCTCTAGACCTCCAAAATTGAGATTCCCAAATCGAAGATGCCAAAGCCATGATGCATCTTTGTAGCAAGCTTTCAGGCACTTTGCAACATCATTTTGTATGTTGATCAAGAACATTCTATTCTTTGACATCGGCACTTTAGCAATGAAGTTATTCTTATCATCTTTTATAGAAAGATTATAATTATTCATATGAATATCATAACCTTTCTCTACCAGTTGCCCTAAACTTAAAATGTTACTTTTCATATTGGGCACATAGTAGACATTTGAAATAAATTGATGTCTCCCATCTTTCAAACGGATAAGAATGTTACCTCTCCCTTTCACTGCTATTGTGGAATCATCTCCAAACGAAACATTTCCGCTTACTGACTCGTCTAGCTCCACAAACATGTCTTTCCTTCCACACATGTGATTGCTTGCACCACTGTCAAGATACCAGGAATTTGCTTGACCACCATCAGTTTCCTTTCGTGCTAGAAGAAGAGTTTCTTTTCCATCTATCTTTTCCTCCACGTAATTGCCCTTCTCCTCAATTTTGTTGTTGGGAGCTCTACATTCTGAAGCATAATGCCCAAATTTTTGACAATTATAACATCGAATTTGAGATTTGTCATACTTTGAGTTTGGATTAATTTTTCCACGGCCTCATGTTGAGCTTTCTCCTTTCTCATAGTTGTTGTTGGAATTGTTATTGTTGTAATTCCAGCCTCGTCCACGACCTCGACTTCCACCTCGTCCATGGCCTCTACCTCTGCCTTGGCCACGTTGGTTTCTATCATTGCGTTGGCTCTCATGCATATCATTGAGTTGCAGCTTAAGGAGTTGCTCAGTAAACTCATGCTTCTTTTTATGCTTCTCTTCGTATGCTTGCAATGATCCTTGGAGCTGCTCGATCTTCATTTCTTCCAAGTCTTTAGTTTCTTCAATCGTCACGACGATGTGTTCAAATTTGGGATCCAACGAACGAAGTATCTTCTCTATTATCCTCACATCTTCTAACTTTTCACCATTTCTTTTTAATTGATTAGAAACAGCTACTACTCTTGAGAAATAATCTGAAATAGACTCAGATGCTTTCATGTGTAAGGATTCGAATTCACCTCTTAATGTTTGGAGACGAACCTTCTTCACTTGCTTGGATCCTTTGTAAGAGGTTTGCAGCTTCTCCCATGCTTCCTTGCTAGAGCTTGCACTTGAAATCTTTTCAAAACCATCATCATCTAATGCTTGGTAGATGAGGTAGAGAGCCTTCTTGTCTCTCTTTCTTGAATCCTTCAAAGTTGTCTTTTGATCTGGTGTAAGAGTAACAAAAACATCATCATCCATAATCTCGTTATAGCCTTTCTCTATGATATCCCACACATCTTGTGATCCAAGAAGTGCCTTCATTTTGATACTCCAATTGTCGTAGTTGTTGTTGTTAAGTGTCGGAAATTGGAATGGTGCCATACCATTTGCCATATCTCTCAATATAATGAGATTTTGTAAAATCCGATTGCACGAATGAATCCGGAACGCCGAAAAAACCTTGGGAGGGACTTGGACAACTCGGTCATGGGCTCCAACTCGGCTGACTCGGCTCAACTCGGTGAGTCAACTCGATTTTCTGGCAGCAGTCTTCCGGCGGTGCGTGGCGGTGCGTCAGAACTCAGATTGAGAAAATTCTTGCGGCGTCGGATTCCTCTCGTCGAGACCTTCGATCTTTCCAACTCGCTCTGATACCACTTTGTTGGAAATAAAACACTCACACAAACAACTTTTATTGAAACTCAAAGAAATATTACAAGAGTACTCTCACTCAAAAACAAGAACTACAACTCACTCTTATAAGACTTTGCTTCTTCACTCACTTAGAAGCTCTTAATTTTTCTTGATGCTTAAAACTAAAATGGGAAGGGGTATTTATACTACTCAAGAACAATCCTACACCACACAAATAAACTAATTTAAACCAATACAAATTCAACAAATATCTAACTCTCACCTAACTAAATTGATGTAAGCAATGACATCATTAATTAAATGATGTAAGCAATGACATCTTTAATTAAATGATGTAAGTAATTACATCAATTTAGTTTGGGTTTGGGTTTAGGCTCCCATAATGGATCAAGTTTATGATCCAACAACCTCATCAATCGCATTCCAACTGATGTGTCACAGGGATGCTCACCGTTTGAACCATTGCTTGCCAAGCAGCCAACTTGTAATCATTTACGGGTGTTTGGATGTTTATGCTTTCCTCAACCTCGTCCTTTCCAAACCCATTAACTCACTTTTCGATCACAGCCTTGTGTTTTTCTTGGCTATAGCTTACGGCGTCGAGGTTACATGTGCTTAGCTTCGGATGGTAGAATTTATGTTTCTCGCAATGTTGCGTTTGATGAATATGTTTTCCCTTATGCCAATAAACAGGAGCTGGATACTGTTATTGATCGTTCTCAACCACGTTTTATCTCTTCATTACCAGGTGCTATGCGAGTTCTTGGAGGTTGCTCGGCTTCGGAAGGTACATGTCATCACAACTCTTGTACTCAATGTCGGTTGTCTACTTCTTCACCTTTAAATTCTTCTGAGTTGGGATTTTTGTCTATTAATAATAATGATGTTGGTTTGGCAATTTCTTCACCTAGTGCTGCTATTGATTCGGGCTCTGTAGGCTTGGCAGACCTTATGAGTAACTCTCTCTCGCAGGAGAAAGTTCCCAGCTCATCTTCCTCTTCAGAAGGAAGATCGCTGGAGGGACATATATTGTTTGGTGCTTTAGCTCAACCTTCTAATGTGCCAGTGAATCATCATCCCATGATGATTAGGGGAAATATCAGTGTCTTTCAACCCAAGATCTTCTCTGCTGACTCTTCATCCTGTGTTGACGAAGTTGAACCTACATCTATTTCACAAGCTCTTCAAGATCCAAAGTAGAGGCAGGCAGTATTTGATGAGTACAATGCACTTATGAAAAAAGAAACTTGGCAGGTTGAACCTCTCCCACCAAATCGGGTGACCATTGGATGTAAATGGCTGTTCAAACTTAAACGCAATGTTGATGGATCTGTTGCAAGGCACAAAGCGCATTTAGTGGCGAAAGGGTTCTCTCAAGTCCCAGGCCATGATTTTGGTGACAATTTCAGTCCCGTGGTTCGGTCATCCATTGTTAATACCGTGTTGTCTATTGCAGTTTAGAATGGTTGGGCTTTGCGTTAGATTGATGTCAATAATGCATTCATTCATGGTGATCTTACTGAAGAAGTGTTTATGGTGCAACCTCCAGGCTTTGAGAAACAATCCATTGATGGTACTTCCCTTGTTTGCAGACTACAAAAAGCCTTATATGGCCTAAAACAAGCCCCGCGTATGTGGTATGCCAAGCTCAAACAATTCCTTCTTCAGCTAGGATTTGCCGAGTCTGTACAGATTCTTCTTTATTTGTTCGACGTTCAGTTTGCAGCCGTGTGTTTATATGCTAATCTACGTTGATGATATAGTGATCACTGGCAATTCCAATGATGCAATCGGAGATGTTATTCATCAGCTTGGTGTGCAGTTTTCTTTGAAAGACTTGGGGGAGTTACTTTTTTTCCTTTGTATTGAAGTGACAAGGAACAAACAACAACTTGTGCTAGGATATAGGAAATTTATACAAGATTTTTTAGACGAAACAAAAATGAGTGGAGCAAAGCCAGCCCCTACTCCAATGGTTCTGTCACCTAATCTCACTGGGAATGATGGTAAACCTCTAGTTGATGCACAACACTTTCGAAGTGTGGTTGGAGCCTTACTTTATCTTACACACACACCCTGATATAGCGTTTAGTGTTCATCGGGTTGCACAATATATGCATAATCCGTGTGAAGGCACTGGTTGGCCGTTAAAAGAATCTCACGATATCTAAGTGGCACTTTACATCATGGTCTTGTGTTTCACGTTGATAACTGACCAACCAAGGTCATAGCATTTGCGGATGCTGATTGGGCAAATAGTGCCGATGATCTTCAATCCATTTCTGGGTACTACGTGTTCCTTGGCAATAACTTGGTCTCTTGGAGCTACAAGAAACAAAAGACTGTTGCTCACTCGACCACCGAAGCAGAATTTCAAAGTAAGGATGGCAAACGGGTACAGTTTCGTGGATTTCGCACCGCATCCGCTTCAATTGGAGCGGGGATGGGTATAATTTTAGCGGGTAGTGGATGGGTGTGGATTTATAAAGTGGTACCCGTCGTGGGTGGTGGGCAGGTAATGGGTTTGAGACATTATCCGCCCCGCATCCGCCCGCCCAGCTAAATATCTATTAAATTTTGGACCATTATGAATTTATGTGTAATTTTAGAGACTAATTTATAAATTTTAATATTGTATAATATATAACATATAATTTAACCAAATATTAAGGATATTTAGTCTTTAATCTGGTCTTTAATTAGGGAAATATTCGGCTCTTTAATTAAACCCATAATCCCACTAACCACGTCACTTTCCATGTTCTTTAGCTCATGTTGTCCATCCAAACACAAATTAACCGTACTATATGCATTAACATCAAAAGCAGTAGTTTCCATGTTCTTTAGCCCCTCAAAACCCATATTAGGCGCACTATGAGCATTAACATCGAAAGCAACTCAATAATCCAGCTCTGCGACTACATGCTCCCTACAATCTGTCTCCATAACATTCGTAGAGCCACTCCTCTGACAAATTGAAGCATGCGTTGCTACCCCATCACGAACTGTCTGGGAACCAACTCCAACATCCCATTAGTTTGCTGTCAGGTGGGTCTAGATGGGTATGTCGCTAGTGGGTAGTGGGTGTGGGGATAGATTTGAAAATGTACCCGCGTGGGCGGGTGTGGATTTGAAAATTTGTATCCATCATGGGTGGTGAGCGGATGTTGAATTGAAAAATATTAGGTGGGTATGAGAATGGAGGAGGGGGTATCCGTACCCGACCCGCCCATTTGCCATCCCTACACCTATTTTAAAGTGTTGCTGATGTGGCCTCTAAAGTAGTATGGCTCAAGATACTACTTGTTGATCTGGGTAAAAAAATGGAAGAAGCTCATGTAATCTGCTGTGATAACACCAGTGCAGTGGTAATGAGTGCCAACCTTGTGTTTCATGACAAAACAAAGCATGTGGAGTTGAACATGTGTTTCGTTAGAGAGAAAGTAGTTGGAAAAGAACTCTGCGTGAATTATGTTCCTGCTGCTCACCAGGTCGCAAATGGTCTGACCAAACCATTGACCAAGTCTTTCTTTGTGTTGTTTCGCCAAAGAATACGGGTTGTGGATGATGAAGAACAGGAAGAGTAGGTAGAATGTTGAGGATATGCATGAGTTGTATTCAGATGATAATAAGTTTGTTAGGTTGTTAGCTGAGCTATCAAGTGGTTATATTATTTTATGTACACGTGTCTTTACAATATGGACAGGTGTCCCTCCTTGTTCCTATAAATAAGGTTATTGTGTAAACGTTGAGATATACGAGTATTCTTTCTTCAATTTTCTCTCATTTTTTACGGTTTATAACATATTCAAATATTTTTAAAAAATAACATGACCCTATGTAGTCAAAACCTATCGGTTTTCGGATAAATTTGTCATCCTTAGTTGTGTCCCCTAATTATAAGGTGATGTTTTATTGAGTTTTTCGACTATTAAAAGTTATAAAATGGTCACTTGATTATGCATATGTTACAAACTCGTCATTTTATGTTAAAAAATAGTGGTCGTATGAGCTAAACGTTAACATATTGACTGGAGTATGATAAAATATGATCACAAAATCGTTTGAGTTGTATATTTTGGATCAACCCTCTATTTACATTATGTGGTCAAGCCAATGATTGAAAAATTATGTCATCTAAACAGTTCTTGAAAGCAAGGTGGTGTCAATAGACATCATTAAAATATAATTTATTCATACCGGTTAACAGGTTAATGTCCAACTCAGATGATCGTTAATTTTTTTGACATAAAAAAATAAGTTTAGAACATATGAATAATTATGTGACTATTTTGTAACTTTTAATAGTCGGCGGACTATTTTATAACTTTTAATAGTCGACGGATTATTTTATAACTTTTAATAATAAATGAACTCAATAAAGCAACATCCTATAATCAAGATATCATTTGTATACTTTATCCTAAACTTTAATATCAATTATTATTAAAATGAATTTTTTTACCAATAAATAACATATTTAGCTCATGATGACTAGTAATAATGGTATTAAATCTCAGGACTCGCTAATTTAAAAAAGTTCATAACCTTTTGGATCTCAACGTGGCTCATGTAGTTTGTTTATAGATGTTTGTGATAAAGTTGGTGATTTATATGATTTATTCCCAGTTTATATTATACTAATTAGAATATTGCAAATCGCAATAAATTGATCCACTAAAATATATTAGATCCGGTATAAAACACAAATAAAATTTTAGAATAAATACAATTAATAAAATAAAAAATTTAAATTTCAAGATAACTACGTGATTATCTTAAAATAAAGATGGATCCGCCCCAATATATATTATCCATAAGCATAAACCCCAGATTTAGATAAATATACATTAATAATGTAATATCTATTTATCTGTCTATATATTCATATAATAATGTTTTAATGATCAATAATTTTTTATATTATCAATAAATTAAATGTTATAAATTATCTAAATTTATTTTTAAAAAGTTTTATATAATTTTCAGATTATATACTTAAATTATATAATTTTTGCCGTGCATAGGAAGACTATAATATATTAACAATACACCAAAAGTTTTATCTTGTCTATTCGCTGTAATTGACTCGGAGATTATAATATTCATATATTCGAAAGATTTGAGTTTTTTTAGAAACTTCAATAGTCAGAAGAGTTTACCTAAAAACTCTGACTTAGAGAGAGTTAACTGTTTCTGGAGACCATTTCTGGAGATATAAAAAATACAAAATATATGAAATAGTATTTTACAAAACTGATTAAAAGCAGCATGTAGTCTGCCTCAACCATTCAGTCCAGCATGTCGAATTGGAGAAGCGTCGCTCTCAGGTAGAGCTGTCCTCTGTCTCAACCATTCACTCCGGTATTAAAGTATTTAACTTTGGGAATGTATCAGGGAAGGTGGCTTATTATACTACTAATATATGGTATTATCGAATACGTTAAAAGATATTTAATAAATTCGGTTGAGCGTTAGCGGAAATATTGAGTAATAATAATGTGGTAGGTCTAAATCATGAAGAAATATTAAAAAAATTGGCAACCGGCAAACTTAGCTTGTCGGTTTATGTCGATACTTTATAAAAATGTATCGATCGACATCAATATAACAGGAAAAATATGACAAAATCGGTCACGAAAAGACAAAACCGGTAAAGTGCTACCGGATATAATGCAAATATCGCTACTTTAATATAAGTATCGACACATAGTGAATTTAAAGGAGAAGCAGTTTTAGCGCTTATAAAGTGTCGATTCTTTATAAATATGTATCGATCCACAACGATATAATAGGTAAAAATATGACAAAACCGGTCAGGAAAAGACAAAACCGGTAAAGAGATACCGGATATATTGAAACTGTCGATACTTTAATATAAGTATCGACATATTGTGAATTTAAAGGAGAAGTTGTTTTAGTGCCTATAAAGTATCGATTTTTATAAAAATGTATTGATCCATAACGATATAAAAGGTAAAAATATGATAAAATCGGTCTCTAAATGACAAAACCGGTAAAGTGCTACCGGATATATTGAAAGTGTCGATAATTTAATAAGTACGCGTAATAAAGTATTAATACTTTCAAAGACATAGGTAATTATACTATCGAAAGTATCGACACATGACATAAAAGTATCGACACTTTTGTAGTTGTATCAATTAAATAGAAATTACATATCCGGTGAAAATATAAAGGGCATAGTTAAATATCCTCTGAAAAATAGATAGAACGGACGAGTTTTTGAAATCGAAGCGTAATTGTTGCTGCATTTCAGAAGGCATTTCTAAAGCGAAGTTTGTTTGTTTGTTGCTGTAGTCGAATCGAAAAGTACATTGTCGAAACTCTAGTTTTTTATTATTACAGTAATCAGAAATAGAGTTTTTATGTGTTGTTTGGGGTTTTCTAAGTAAAGAAGCATTTGGGACCGATTGCAGGTAGAAAGTGATATTCTAGGTAAAATATAAATATCGATACTTTTATTAAATATTATATGTAGAAAATGATATTATAGGTTGTATAAATGTGCTGATACTTGGATTATTGAGTGTTCTCATTCATTTGAAGGAAATAGGGATTAGGGTTTTTGGGTTTGGTTTAAGGATTTTGAATTGAAGCCAAGAAGGATTTGGGACCGATTATATAATATTATAGGTAGAAAATAAATATGGATACATGTATATAATATTATAGGAAGAAAATAATATTTTAGGTTGTATAAATGTGCCTACACATTTTGTAGTGGTCATTCAAATTCTTTTGAAGAAAATCGTTTTACCACAAGAGTAGTTATCTATGCTTGTATATTGAATAAAGTGTATGTAACAAGTATTTGATTTGATTTGCGTAAACTGCTATATGAAGGAAAAATGGAGTCAATGGGTGGAAATATTGTTGGTGGCGCAGATGACTTTGAAATTGAGGCCGAGACTCGAAAGCAACCAAAGGGTGAATATATGTACTTTTAGTAAGTATCAATGTCTTTTTGTTATTATTGTTGAAATGGTAATTGGATTAAAGTATTTAAGAACTTTAAATTGATGACAAATTTTAAAAGTTGATAGTATGACTGAATGCAAAAAGATGAAGGAAAGTGGCGAACACATCGGTTCGGTATGTAAATTGAAATTGACATTGAGTATTATGTAGCGTTAATGTATTGATTAAAAAAACGTTTATGATTAATATTAGGTGATAAATGATGTATTGGAGAAATGGAATTCGATGAGTGATGTTGAGAAGGAACCTTACATCGCACAATCAAAGATGGATAGTGAAGAATACAAAGAATAGATGAAAGCACATGAAAAGAAGATATTCATTAAACTTGTAAATACGTTGATATAAAATATATAAGAACTATAACATTATATATTATTAAAAAAATGTAGGAAGTGTCGACAAGGTGCAACATTAAAAGGGTGAATTCATTAATTATACATCTTAAAGAGAAGGGTCAGTTGAATGTGCTGGGAAAAATGGGGTTTGGATCGTTGGTAGGAGTAAGGGATCGACCTATTCGGAGGGAATTGTGTCGATCCTTGATGGCGCAATTTGATGTCAAACAATGTATTGCTAAATATGGTGATTTTTCATTTCCTCTCGGGATCCCATGTGCTGCAGCCGTCTTGGGGGTAGGAAATGAAGGCAAACGTATTGTAGAAGTCTCTAAGAGTAAGGACTGGAAAGCACTTGCCTCCAAATATGGTTTGAAGCAGAAGGTGACATATGTTGAACTTGAAGAGGAAATCAAAAGTGGATCTTACGGGGGGGATGAGCTGAAGGCCTGAGTTCTATTGTACCTTGTTGGGATCTTTCTTTGTCCAACGGGTGATACGTCAACGAACAAGGACTATATGAAGCTCATTTGCGATGAAGGCTTGAAGGGTGAATTCAATTGGGCTGAATATGTCCATTTGAGATTGATTGAATCAATAATCACCTTTAAAAAGGGAAGCCATAGATACCTCAAATGGTGCATAGCAATCTTAGAGGTAAATGAGTTGAAGAACGTTTCTGTTTTTTTTTATATAAAATGATAATATAGTTATTATATAAAATTATAAATTTTATTATAAATGCAAGTTGCACTGTTCGATTTTTTGTCGGGCTGTGAGGCAGTGTCGGCTTATGAAAGAATCGGAGTGGCACACATCTATGGATGGGGGAAGGAATAGGTGGTTAGAGTGATGGCGAAGTTGAAGTTGGATAGACCAAAGAAGCAAGAAAGGGTAATAAATATAATTAAATAATATTAAGAATATAATCAATGTCTTAATATTGTAATTTAATTTTGAAGGTTTTTGGCAAGGATGTAGTGGAGGCAGTGGAAACAGAGGAGAAGAAAGAAAAGATGGTTGTATTGGGGGATGACGGTGAGGAAAAACAGAGTAAATTTGACATTTTGATGTTTAAATTGGCTGATATCAAAAACATCCAATTTGATATCATGCAAAGACAATCAAGAGTCGAAGAGAAACTTGAGAGAGTCGAAGAGACACTTGAGAGGCATAAGGGGGAAGTGGAAGGAAAAATAGATGGAGTGGTGAAAGAAGTTGAGGTGTTGAGAGGTGAACTTAAGATGGTGAGGGGTGAAAAAATTGATGGAGTGGTGAAAGAGGTTGTGGAATTGAGGAGTGAACTTACGGGGGTGAAGGGGGTGGTTGATGAATACTTGGATGAAGGGGAAAAATTGAAGGTTGAAATAAAAGAGATGAAGAGCTATATAGAGGAAAAATACGATGAACTGAAAAAATATAAAGAATAAAAGAGGGAGGAAGAAGAAAAGAGGGAGGAAGAAGAAAAGATGGAGGAAATGAGGAGGAATGATGTCGATGTGATATATACACCGGAGAGTGTTATATATACAAATTTGGATTCAGAATGTCCTGCACCCCAAAAGATGAAGCAGAAGGTAAGTTGAATAAAAGAAAACTTAATTTGATCTTTATCATGTTGTTGTGACAAAAATTTGTATGCAAAATTGTAGGTTGAAAAAACGGATATTCCAAGCAGAATTGATGACATCGAAGCTACAATTTGTGATTATTTATGGAATAGTGGGTTATAATCGGGGTAAGTGAAATATATTGTTTTGTGAGTGATATTTAAATATTTCATGACAAGATATTAATCCTAATGATTCATACAGATATTCCATAAATAATCACAAATTGTAGTAAGTAGAAAGTACAAAATGTTAAAACCTATTGAATATGTTCTGATTGTGTAATTAATTTTGTTAAGTTATTGATTTGCTCGCCTGGACAGTATGTTACGATTCGAAAAAATCACTCCGGAGGATTGGCTACCTTCCATACCACTTAACGGTGAGTTAAATTAATAAATATTGAAAAGTAGTGTTATAGACGGTAAATTAATAATGATTGTCACGTAATTGCAGCAACATGCGTTGGATGCCAACAACAAAGTAAGTGTTGAGAGTATTGCTATCTTTTAGGGTCCTATATTGGGTAACTATGTGAAATTCACCGACTGTGAGAAGGTAAGACACCATATGAATTGCAAATAATGTTTTCGGATATAGAATGTTGAATTTTGTGAAATTTGGTGTGAAATTTGTTGCAGATCATGATCACAATAAATTACCATAATTCACATTGGTATCTGTTGGTGTTGGATATGGTAGATCATGTTGCAACAATATATGATAGTCTGTTTACATCTGAAGCAGCTAAACAGAGAGTGAATGATACTAAGAGATTGGTATGTATGAAAGGACATTATGTAAATTATAATGCATATTTTTTTTGGATCATAACTTCATATTTTTTAATGCAGATGAAAATATTAGATAGTTATAATAAGAAACACAATTAGGTAGAAGAATGTGGATCTCTAAGAAAGTTCCCCTTGAAAAATTTCAAATTTGTGGAGCATAAGAAGAATGAGCAATTGAATGGGTATGAGATGTTATCATAAATAGAAAGCTTAATTTATGCAGGTTTCATAATTGACATGTGTGGTTTTCAAATTTTGTTACAGATATGATTGTGGCATGTATGTGATGATGTGGATGGAATCGATCGGTTCTACAGGGGCAACTGGTGATTTTGTAAGTGGAATTAAAAATTTGTTTGTGGTTAACTTGTTAAAAGTCATAGATTGAATGTTGTGGTTTACAATACTTAATGTACTGACAATTTGAATATAGGTTGTTGGAGAGTGGGATCGATCGCGAATATTAAACGATCTCGTAAGCCACAATCAAAATCAACGAAGACAGAAGATAACAAAAGCTTCCATTAGACACAATAATAACAAAAGTAAGCGATGATGTAAATGTAGAGTTAATTTTGTATAAGATTTATAATTTTGTATACGATTTATAATTTTGTATGTGGATGTAATTATGTATGAGATGAGAAAAATTAGCAGTAGGTTGTTGTACATGTTTCTTATACACAGTAAGAGTCATGATACTTATAATATATGGAGATCATTGTCTGCATTATTCCAAATGTCATCATAATGGTCATCATGTGCGGGATTGAATGGCCATTCCATATAGAGGGTATGTACAATAACTACAAAATTTAATAACTTTAAACTAAAAGGTAAATTTACAATGTAGTTGGTAAAAATAGACTTTTTTTAATGAAAAATTAATCAACACAAAGATTTGTTTCCAACATTTTGTCCAGTATGGTTCCCAAACGTTAAGTTTCCAAAACATAGGTAAGCATATGTGTCGATACATTTATAAAAAGTGTCGATCCCAAAAATATCGAAACCCATAATTATAATGTAATAGGTAATTTTGTAATATAACCAGTATAAATATACCGATTTTATATGAGAATAAGTCTACATAATGTATCGACACTTTTTCATTATGTGTCGATACTTTTTATCCAGAATGAATTCCCAAAATGATGAACGCATAACGTGTCGATACATTTATTGAAAGTATCGATCCCAGAAACATAGAAACTCATAATTATAATGTAATAGGTAATTTTTCAATGTAACCGGTATAACTAAACTGGTTTTATGAGAGAATAGGTCTACATGATGTATCGACACTTCTGGAATATGTGTCGATATTATTTCTCCAGAAGGAATGCCCAAAAGAGTGCACGCAAAAAGTGTCGATACATTTATAAATAAGTATCGATCCCAGAAACATCAAAACCCATAATTATAATGTAATAGGTAATTTTTCATTGTAACCGGTATACATATACCGATTTTATGACAGAATAGGTGTACAATATGTATCGACACTTGTGTAATTTTTGTCGATACTTTTGGTCCAGAATGAAAGCCCAAAAAGGGTGCACCACTAAGTGTCGATACATTTATACAAAGTGTCGATCCTAAAAACATCAAAACCCATAATTATAATGTAATAGGTAATTTTGTAATATTAACGGTATAAATATACCGATTTTATGTGAGAATAGGTCTACATAATGTATCGACACTTTTTTATTTTGTGTCGATACGTTTTGTCCAGAATGAATGCCCAAAATGATAAATGCATAAAGTGTCGATATATTTATAGAAAGTGTTGATATCAGAAACATCGAAACCCATAAATATAATGTAATAGGTAAATTTATAATGTAACCGGTATAACTATACCGATTTTATGAGAGAATAGATCTACAATATGTATCGATACTTATGGAATTGGCGTCGATACTTTTTGTCCAGAATGAATGCCAAAGGGTTGCATGCATAAAGTGTCGATACTTTTTTAAAAAGTGTCGATCCCAAGAACATCGAAACCGATAATTATAATGTAATAGGTAAATTTCCAATGTAACCGGTATAAATATACTGGTTTTATGAGAAAATATGTCATCATAAAGTATAGACAATTATTAAATTTGTGTCGATACCATTTTAAATATCGCGTGTTTTTCCCCTTCATTAGATTATAATCGATACAAACTTCTCCATATCAATAAACCCTAAACCTAAATGCATAAGAGAACTCTTCATCTCTGACGAATACTAGCGTTATCATAACAGTGATGATAAGATATTCAGGTAAATTTATCATTATTTTATGGGTTTGATTGATTTCCACATTGGAGTTTTTTTTCCTGAATGTGTTTGTGTTCCAATGTAATAGAATCCACACCCAAAATGGCTCCAAAATATCAGCATCAGAAGCGCGGTCTTTCTCAAAGCTCTTCTTAACCATAACCTCATTTTCAAACAATCGTTTCTTCTGAGGAAATCAGGTCGTTCGAAACTCTGAAACTTTAGATCCGATACGGAGAAAGAAAGATGGCATATGAGTTTTAAAGTAAGGAAGATTCGTCCCGAATGTTTCATTGACCTGGGTTTCTTGTTTGATGATAAATATGAATTTAGTTTTAAATATACATTTACATCTTGGGGTTGGCTTGAATTCCTTGGTGTAGAACCAAAATATTACCCCAACCTAGTTAGAGTCTTCTACAATAATGCTTCCATACAGCACGAGCCTAATAAGACTAATAAAATAGGAATTAATACCCATGTCATGGGGAAGGATATATATATATATATATATATATATATATATATATATATATATATCTGGAAACTATTGCAGAGGGTCTAGGTGTCGAGAATAAATGGGATTCAGATGAAAATAATTTAGATACTACAATACAACGGGTTGCTAGAAATAGTCCAATTCACCTAGATGTAGAGTCCAGAGTGTTTCACAAAATGCTCTCTTGGTATATCCGGCCTACTGGGGGAAAACATTCAACACTTTGAGATAGCGATTATTGGTGGATAGCAAAGTATAAATCCAAAATGGCTCCAAACATTGCTAAACTGATATTTAATACAATTGTATATATGGTCAGAAAGGGAGCAACAATTTCAACTTCACTACCATATGGATATGTCATCACCCATCTGTTGAATAAGAAAGAAGTTGATTTTTACCTTGACGCCCTTGTTCGATTAACCTGCAAGATTGACATGTTATTTATTAAAAAACTGGGATATGATTTTGTTGAAAAATTCGGTTGGAAGCGTGTCAAGGAGGTTGGATTATATCAAGAGAGTGAGGAAATGGACCCCATTGGCCATGATGACTACCAACCAATTGGAGACGCAATGATGGAAGAAGCTCCAGAATCTCCAGAAGCTCTAGTTGGAGAAGATGTCACAATTAAGACGGTGATGGAATACATGGTCAATTTTCAGGAGCATAATGATTCCCTTGTGAGTGGAATGCGAGCCGATATTTCATCATTGAGTGATGAAGTCTCCATGTTGCATGATGAATTACGTCAACGAAATCAAATGAGTTAGGTAATTAATTATTTATGTTTCTAAACATTTACACGTTCTGAAATGTATTTTATTTTCTTTTAACAGATGTGGATAACCAAGAGGTCAATGACGATGAAGATGATGATGATGATGATGATGATTATGATTTTCCAAACAAGTATATCGTGTCTACAACACCGCCTACAAGAAAACTTATAATTATTTATGTCAATGGTGTTCTTGCCTACATCCCAAGACAACCAAAAGGTTTTAATTATGTTCTTTTGTATCCATTATTTTAACATATAATCATAGAACTTTAATCTCATTTTCTTCATGTTGTAGATGTTGTCCTCAGAACAAGATTATATGAATTTATGCATTTTTGTGTAGTCAATTTTGTTGTTGCCATTTGGTATTCCAAGATGAGGTTAGAACTGTTGAGCAATTGAATTACTGTAGCCAAAATCGTTAATATACAATTAAATGTTAACATTCAAACTTAATTACAATCTCAGGCATAACATCGACCCTGTACTTAAGAAACTACCTTTGATGTCTACCATTTTATATTCACTTGGGAAAGATGAATCTCATTACAGTTTGTTAATTTGTATTTGTCTATGATTCCTACATATTTATGTTTGACTGTTTGTGAAAAGGATCAAGCAATTTGCAAAACTTACGATAATGTTACATACTGTAAAGATCTCAATGATGTTTGGAACGTGTTTCCTTATTTTAACGACCTAAATACACTGTTAATCGATGATTCACTGAAAAAAATGATTTATAATCCGGTAAGTTACATTTATGCAATATGTTTTTCCAGTTAAACAGGTGTTCATACATTGATTGATTAAAAATTTATGTGTTTATATAGAAATACAATTACATATGTCCATATTCCTTTGGCGATGCTTTCCATTCGGGCGACAATGCTCTAGGTATGACACACATTTATTCCTGCTTATGCGAATTTAATAGTAAAATTGCACCTCATTAGTTTGATAATTGAAATTATTTATATATGTCCTCAGAAAAAGGCGGTAACATACGAGAGTATTTGGAAAATTTGTTGAAGGCGCCTTATGTTCTGGACTTCGTTAGAAATAACCATTTTTGATCGGATTAATTTCGTTGTGGGTACATTATTTGAACATTGTTATGTATAAATTTCTTGTGTACGTATGTTACTTGAACAATATGAATCAATTATGCAATTTCATTTATAAGGTAACAACTTACCTTTTTCAAAACTTATTAACTTAGCTAATATGCATGTTATCATTGATTATTCCATATTTGCTTCTCTGTATTCAGATACATTTGAGGATTGTTGAAATATCAATACTAGTTATTAATGTATTTTACATCTGTGTGCAAATGTATCGAAACACATTATTAAAGAATCATTTTCTATAATCTCCACAACAAAGTTTTCATACATAAAGTTTCCAAACTTAAAGTTTCCCATAAAGTGTCGATACAGTTTTAAAAAGTATCGATCCCAGAAACATCGAAATCCATAAATATAATGTAATAGGTAAATTTACAATGTAACCGGTATAACTAAATCGGTTTTATGAGAGAATATGTCTACATAATTTATCGTCACTTCTGGAATTTGTGTCGATACTGTTTGTCTAGAAGGAATGCCCATAAAGGGTGCACTCATAAAGTGTCAAAATATTTTTAAAGCGTATCAATCCCAAAAACATCGAAACCTATAATTATGATGTAATAGGTAATTTTTTAATATAACCGGTATAAATATACCGGTTTTATGTGAGAATATGTCGACACTTTTTAATGTTGTGTCGATACTTTTTGTACAGATTGAATGCCCAAAAGGGTGAACGCATAAAGTGATGATACATTTATAAAAAGTATCGATCACAAAAATATCGAAACCGATAATTATAATGTAATAGGTAAATTTACAATGTAACCGGTATAAATATACCAGTTTTATGTTAAAATATGTGAACATAATGTATCGACACGTTTTAGATTTGTGTCGATACTTTTTGTCCAAAATGAATACCAAAAGGGTTGCACGCATAAAGTGTCGATACATGTTTTAAAACGTATCGATCCCAAAAACATCGAAACCTATAATTATAATATAATAGGTAATTTGTAATATAACCGGTATAAATATACCGATTTTATGTGAGAATAGGTCTACATAATATGTCGACACTTTTTAATGTTGTGTCGATACTTTTTGTACAGAATGAATGCCCAAAAGGGTGAACACATAAAGTGTCGATACATTTATAAAAAGTATTGATCCCAAAAACATCGAAACCGATAATTATAATGTAATAGGTAAATTTACAATGTAACCGGTATAAATATATCGGTTTTATGTTAAAATAGGTGAACATAATGTATCGACACGTTTTAGATTTGTGTCGATACTTTTTGTCCAAAATGAATGTCAAAAGGGTTGCACGCATAAAGTGTCGATACATGTTTTAAAAAGTATCGATCCAAAAAACATCGAAACTGATAATTATAATGTAATAGGTAAATTTACAATGTAACCGATATAAATGTACCGGTTTTATGTTAAAATAGGTGAACATAATGTATCGACACGTTTTAGATTTGTGTCGATACTTTTTGTCCAAAATGAATGCCAAAAGGGTTGCACGTATAAAGTGTCAATACATGTTTTAAAACGTATCGATCCCAAAACCATCGAAACCTATAGTTATAATGTAATAGGTAATTTTGTAATATAACTGGTATAAATATACCAGTTTTATGTGAGAATATGTCTACATAATGTGTCGACACTTTTTAAGGTTGTGTCGATACTTTTTGTACAGAATGAATGCCCAAAAGGGTGAACGTATAAAGTGTCGATACATTATAAAAAGTATCGATCCCAAAAACATCGAAACCGATAATTATAATGTAATAGGTAAATTTACAATGTAACCGGTATAAATATATCGGTTTTATGTTAAAATAGGTAAACATAATGTATCGACACGTTTTAGATTTGTGTCGATACTTTTTGTCCAAAATGAATGCCAAAAGGGTTGCACGCATAAAGTGTCGATACATGTTTTAAAAAGTATCGATCCAAAAAACATCGAAACCGATAATTATAATGTAATAGGTAAATTTATAATGTAACCGGTATAAATATACCAATTTTATGAGAAAATAGGTGAACATAATGTATCGACACGTTTTAGATTTGTGTCGATACTTATAAATAACGCGTTTTTTCTTCATTCATTATTTATATGTAATGTTATAAACCCTAAATCGGCAAACCCTAAAGGTAATTATCTTCTCTTCCTCTGTGACAAATACCAGCGTTCATAACAGTTACGATCAGTTATTCATGTAAATTTCTCGATATTATGGTATTGATTTCTAGATTAGACACTTTTTTCCCTTTTTGAGTTCGATAGGTATGTTGTCGAAACCCTATTTTTTTTAGAAAATCTTCGAAAAGAATGGTTAGGTTTTAAAGTTTGTTGTTTGTGAATGGTTATAGGTTGCAAGTTCAATCTTTGTTCGCGAAGATGGCGACCTTCAAATGGAGCCCTAGCATATCAATATTGAAGAAAATCAAAAGCGACCAGTAAGTATCAATGTATTCATGTAATTGTTCTCGAAATGATAATTAGATTAAAGTATTTGATCCAGTTTAATTGATTTAAATCTCTACAGTCTTACTGAATGCGAAAGGATAAACGAAGCTCATAATCATGTTGACAGCATAGCCAATAAAACCCCTTGCAGGGTCCAAATGGTAAGCTAGGAATTGGTAAGGCAAACTTCTTTTGAGGGTTTAGGGTTTAGAGCCCTCCAACGTAAGGAGTGCATGATTGAACATTACGTATAATAGTTGTATTCAGATGTTGAAGAATTGTTCTTAATTTTATATAAGGATAGTTGTTATGATATACGTTCACGATTCGGGACCAATTAGTTAGATGCGTGCAGTAGCCTATATCCTCGAGGCAGAACACAATAAATCTGACACTTAAAGATTTACCAAGAGCGGTAGCTTTTGCTCTGCATGAAGACCGAACCTATAATCAACTTTGCAATTATGCCTATCATGTTGAAGAGAGCCTGCTGAATAATAGGATTTGCATATAACTGAAAGTATTTTAAACCCTAAACCCAACTACTCACATTAAAAATTATACAACAGAGGTGTCAATCATTTTATGGAAAATTTTCCATTTGAGGAGTTGGGTTTAGCGTTTAAAATGCTTGCAGTTGTATACAAATCCTATTTTTTAGTAGGTTCTCTTCAGCATAATAGGCATAATTACAAAGTTGATTCTAGGTTCAGTATTCATTCAGAGCAAAAGCTACTGCTCTTGGTAATCTTTAAGTGTCAAATTTCTTGTGCTCTGCCTCGAGGATATAGGTTACTGTACGCATCTAACTAATTGGTCCCGAAACGTGAACGTATATCATAATAACTATCCTTATATAAAATTAAGAACAATTCTTCAACAACTGAATATAACTATTCTACGTAATGTTCAATCATACACTCCTTATGTTAGAGGGCTCTAACCCTAAACCCTAAAAAAAAGCTTGCTTTACCCATTGCTAGCTTACCATTTGGACCCCCAGGTTTTATTGGCTATGCAGTCAACATGATTAACCTGGATAATCCCAGTTACAGAACTGATTCCGGTCATGATTGCAGGAGACTATAGTCTACAGATTGTTTGGCATTTATGTGATGATGCAGATGAAATATTAAACGGTCTCGTAAGCCACAATAAAAATAGACTAAAAGAGGAAATTTTGTATAAGTTACATACGATTTATAATTTTGTATGTGAATGTAATTATGTATGAGATGAGAAAAGTTAGCAATAGGTTGTTGTACATGTTTTTTATACACAATAGGAGTCATGTTGATACTTACGATATATGGAGATCGTTGTCATCACGTGCGGGACTGAATGACCATTCCATTCCGTCTTTGAAAAAATCAGTTGATGTAGGTTATGTGCTTGTATTCAAACTGAGCTTGACTTGAGGACATGTTAGTTTGTTATGTCTCTCACCGTCAGTACCCACATCGCCTAATTTTCTTCTCGACCTTGTTCTTCAGTACTTCTTTTCGCTTGCGTTGTTTTCGTTGAGGGTTGCGAACGTTGTTTACTACACTGCTCTGATTGACTGAATCATTCAAACCAAACGAGTTTTCAAATTCTTCTATTAGTTTTTTCATCTCATCTCTTGCGGTTTTGAAAGACGCATCTGTCTTTGATGCAATGTAGCATAACCTACTTGACGTTGAACGTAGAGCAGCGAACCTTGCCATTTGCATCACTTCTGGAGGCACATTCAAGTCAACATAATCGGGTGCAGAAGCTTTCGCATCCTTAGTCCACCTACTTTAAATCAAAGTCGCGGGTAAAACTCTTAGCAGCATGGCTTTCAAGTTCGACCAGGTTTGTGATCTGGAAGGGCTTCGTCTAGGAACTTAAGTAATCCACTTTCAACTCGTTCATACGCATTCTACTAATTCCATCTTCAATTGCATGAACAAAATCTAAATATGTCTTCTTGTGTTTCAGTGCAATGCTAGTGAAGCATTCATAGACTTGCACCATTGTGTTGAGCGAATATTGGCAAAGAAATGGCCGGTTAGATATGCCTTGCCCATACGTGCCGAGTATTTCCCTTCTCAATCACCCATGGATGCTTTTCGACGTTGAATTCTGAAACAACCGAACGCCATTGAATATCGAATTCCTTGGTTGTCCACCAAGAAGCCATGCATTTTGAGAATGCTGCTGTAAATTTTGGGTCACCAATGTTAGCTTGTGCATTGCGAGAAAGTTGCCAAGAACATAATATGTGCTTAGCATAAGGGATAACAGATTTGATAGCTCTCTGCATTGCCCTATCCCCATCGGTGACAACTGAAACAGACGATTTATTCATCATAGCTTCTAAAAATTCTGTAGCACCCACTCGAAAGATTGGGACGTCTCGTCAGCGATTATGGCACTGGCAAACACAATTGTGTTATGGTGATGATTGACACCGAAAATAGGCATAATTGGTCGACCATACAAATTATCTTTGTATGTTGTGTCGAACGCAATTACATCACCGAAGCATGTGTAATCTGATCTCGATGTAGAATCTGACCAAATAAGATTATACAATGCCCCTGATTCGTCTACCGAGTATGTCATAAAAACTAGGATCATCATGTTTCTTATAATCAAAGTAATCAATAAGCGCATTCACATCCCCATCGACGATTTCCTTTGCTTTACCTCTTTGAAGTGCATTGTAGATGTCTTTATGTGTAAATCCAACATTATGATAGCCTCCTGCCTGTTGCGTTAAATAATTCATTACTTGTGACGTGCCAACACCGACCTCTTCCAATGTTGTTGCCTCATCGATATTAGCCTTACTTACAGCTCTATTAGAACGCATAAATGATGTCATAGCAGGTGTGCACAATGCATGATTATATTTCTGATAAGACTTACTTATAACCCAGTGATTGTTTGCATTTGTTACTGTAACTACGACTCTAGCCTTGCATCATGTTCTTGAAAATGTGTATGAGCACATTGACGATCAACAGTATTGTCTTTTGATACTCGAATATTTGGAACAACAAAATTCTTATGTCTTAATATTCTCTTCCACGTCAAGCCGTGTTGTTCCCTTACGTGCACTAAACCCATTTTCCCATTCGAATCCCTTGTAAAAGTACCAAGCTTGATCACGTGAAGAGAAGAGCTGACCAACCAATCTGTCAGATTCATCAACATTATGTACTTCATGACATTCCTCGGTTGGCTTAACATTTTCTGCATCAGTATGATCCATGGCAAAAATTTTGTTATGCAAGTTCAGTGGTCCCGGAGTTTATGGATGTAAGTAAAGGTTCATTCATTCAACATGTTTCAGTCGGGAGTCGTGCTTTCAATATGATGTGGTATTGGTAGTTGAAGTGTGGGTACAACATTAAATTCGCGTGACATATTTAGGTGTACAATAACTACCTAAATATGTGTCGATACATTTTCTAAAAGTATCGACAAAAACATCGAAACTAATAATTATAATTAATAGGTAAATTAACAATGTAACCGGTATAAATATACCGATTAATTAGAAAACAGGTCAACATAATGTATCGACACTTGTGTAATTTGTGTCGATACTTATTGTCCAGAATGAATGCCCAAACGAGGTGCACACATAAAGTGTCGATACAATTATTAAAAGTATCGATCCCAATAAAATCGAAACCGATAATTATAATGTAATTGGTAAACTTACAATGTAACCGGAATAAATATATCGATTTTATGTTAAAATAGGTGAACATAATGTATCTACACGTTTTATATTTGTGTCGATACTTTTTGTCCAAAATGAATTCCAAAAGGGTTGCACTCATAAAATGTCGATACTGTTTTAAAAAGTATTATCCAAAAAACATCGAAACTGATAATTATAATGTAATATGTAAATTTACAATGTAACCGTATAAATATACCGGCTTTATGAGAAAATAGGTCATCATAAAGTATCGACACTTATTAAATTTATGCGATACATTTGTCTATAATGAATGTCAAACGGGTGCACGCATAAAGTGTCGATACATTTATTAAAACTATCGATCTCAAAAACATCGAAACCGATAATTACAATGTGATAGGTAAATTTACAATGTACCCGGTAGAAATATACTGGTTTTATAAAAAATAGGTCTAAATAATGTATCGACACTCTTTAAGTTTATGTCGATACTTGTTTCCAGAATGAATGCCCAACGAGGTGCACGCATAAAGTGTCGATACATTTAAAATTGTATCTATCCAAAAATATCGAAACCGATAATTATAATGTAATAGGTAAATTTGCAATGTTACCGGTATAAATATACCAGTTTACTTATAAAATAGGTCAATATAAGCGCTACCTATTACATATATAAGCGCTACCTAATATGTTATTGTACTTGATAATATTTTCGGTTAAATGCCTATTTTATTATATAAGCGCTACCTATTACATTATATAAGCGCTACCTAATATGTTATTGTACTTAATATTTCCGGTTAAATGCCTATTTTATTATATAAGAGCTACCTATTACATTATATAAGCGCTACCTAAGATGTTATTATACTTGATAATATTTCCGGTTAAATGATATAACATAACCGATCTGAATTTTAACCGGTTACTTGTTTAACCGGTCACTCCGTTTTTTAGGCGCCGCACAGCAGAAGTTCCAATTTAACTTTGGATTAGTAGAATATGTGTGATATTTTATTAGTCAATTACATGTTTAACATTTAAATTATTATTTTTATTCTGTTTTGATATCTAAATTTTATTTTTAAAGTTATACTTAATATTTATTTTGTGTTTCATTTATTACTCGGTTGTTAAAAATTTAACAATGACATTGACATGTCACCACAATATTACGTTATGTCATCATTGAGGGAAAAAATATACACTAACAATTTTATTAATTTTAACGTTGAATACCAAATAAAATAAAAAATAATAATTTAGATAATAATATATAGTTTATTATATTTAATTTGGAACAGCCGGCACTCTATTAGTAGGCCCCGGAATCCACTTTGACGAGATCTACCAAGGACATTAACGTCCCTTCCCATACGTTGCCGTTTAAAGCCACGTCTTACTATCCCGTTTGCACGCTGTCATAAGAAGTATCAAAACTGTATCATTCTCCTCGAAATACCAATATCCCCTCTAGGCTTCAAAATTTTGCAACGTCAAGGCTTTTGTTTTTTCGTAATCCTTTTTCATTATAATATATGAGTAAATTATTTATTTGGTCCTCTATCTATTATTTAGTTTATATATTGATTATTTAACTATTATTTATTTAAAATTATATCTAACGTTACATTTTGATTCTATTTTAATATATTAACGTGACATTATCTTATGGTGATATGTCAGCATCACTATTAATTTTTAACATTGAATTATCATAATAGAATCAAATTGTAACACTAGTTATAGTTTTTTTAAATAATAGTTAGGTGACCAAAATAAAAACTACATAATATTTGAGTGAATAAATAGGTAGTTTAATCTAATAATAATAAAAATTATCTATTTATCACCTATCTATTACTTAATTTTTATTTTGATAAAAAAAATAACGTTATACATATAAGACGCGTCAAAAATATATTAACATAAATTTAAATTAAATTGAACAAACAACTACACATATTGGATCTTAACCTCACTAATCAACATTAAAAATAAACAAAACCTTATTTACATTTTCGTTAAAACTTTTTCTCTATATAAAATTATTTACTAATATTTATAATTACACATCACATCCCATAGTTATGTCAAGAAGTTTTTAACCTATTATAGCACATGTAAAAGTCTTTTGGGTGATTTGGAGTAAAATTATTGTTTTTGAAGTATTGTATTCGAATATTATATTAATAAAGTATATATATATATAATAATAAAAAAATATAAAAAATATTATCTTATAATTATTTAAATTATTAATCGAGAATAATCATATTATTAATAATGGATGATGAAACTTTAAGGAAGATGCGATGTGGGACAATGGGTGCAACTTTTGTCCATTTGAAACCGAATAGACCTGAAAAAGACGAGTAGAAAAGCAGGGTCCCATGGAGCAAATAATTTGGGCATGGCCGGTGCATGCCAGCTGGTTCTGAATCTTCACGTGCCCTTTTCAAGCTTATATCCATCATTGACAGCGAAACAAATAATGCTCACCTGCACATTTATCCCGGTCTTTACAAAATACACCTGTTACAAAATCAATATATGAATTAATAATTTATATTTATATCTATACCAAGAAAATATATTAAATTTGTGTCCGAGTCAAATGATATCTGTTAGATTAAAATATTTCCAAAAATCAATAAATTATAAGTAATAATAAAATAGTAAAGTTATTTATGTATTTTAACTCGTATACATAAATTTGGAAATTTAATCCTTTTGCTAAAATATCAACCATTCAACAATTTATCTTAAAATACTTTTAAAAGTAAACATGTAAATTAATAATATTATTTTGTTCGAAATGAATATAAATAAAATTTTAAAATTAATTTAATTAAAAATAAATAATTGATCAATTTTTTTTTGAATTTGAAACAAAATAATATTTATTTGAAAAATTTTGAATTGGAATCGATGTGAACAAGATGCATCCACAACCGCAACCACTCTCAATAATTCCACACTCCTTTTCTAATAATTACAACGTATAGCTTTTCCAAACAAAAATACAATTTCCACGTGAGAGTGAGAGCTAGGTTATTTAAACAATTGATTTTTTAAATTTACTTTTAATTTTAATATACAATTATTCTAATAATAATTATTTATTAAAAATATTGTATTATTTTAAGATAAACATTATATATCATATTGATTTTTAAGGGTAAATTGATGGGATTATGTTTCGAAGAAAAAATGATTCGTATAAGATATTAAAGAAATTAATTTTTAAATTAAGGTGAAATGAATCATATGCGGGAGAAGACGATCAAACAATATGATGCTTCTGGGAAGAAATAATGTTTATTTGGATTCATACTCTGTCCAGGTTAACATTGAGACTATATATAATATGAGAAAGGTGTATTTTTCTAACATCTTTTTAAAGATAAGGTGGTCTAGTAATCTTTTTTCTTATATTATTCATTATATTCTAGTTAAGAAAATAATTTCTCAGAATTCATATAAATTATTTTTTCCTATAGTATTATCTATGAAATTTTATATTTTTAATAATATAAATTCATTACATGATATTATATATCCTTAATCTTTCTTAATTATCTATATTCACAAACATCAAATTTCAAACCCTTAACCTTCTTTTAAAGATCCTAATAGGTCATTTACCATTTTGAAGTCTATATAAAACCATTTAAGTGCTGTAATAATGATAAAAGCAAATCAACGAGAAAGGAAACAGGAAATGTAAACATGACACAAATTCACATTTACAATAATTTAAAAAAGTTACACTCGTCTCAGGGCATGCAATTGTAAACAACGTCTGCCATGCATGATGATCATGGTAGAGGATAGGAACGAAAAGTAAACAAGATCAACGGCCACAAATTAAAACGCAAAATACAAGGGAAAGGAAACTAAACAAAATGGGAAAATCCGTTTTTCAAAATGACAGACAATGAATTAAACCGCCGCTAGGTTTAATAATCGGTGGTGGGGAGCTGCTCGTGGGTGTTGCTGATGAAGGCGAACTCGTAGACGAGTCCGGCGAGTCCACCCCCAACAAGGGGTCCCACCCAGTAGACCCAATGGTTGGCCCAGGACCAGCTAACCAAGGCGGGTCCGAATGAAACTGCTGGGTTCATTGAGGCTCCGTCGAAGGCTCCACCGGCCAAAATGTTGGCTCCAACGATCAGACCGATTGCCAATGGGGCGATTGTTCCCAAGCTTCCCCTTTTAGGATCGACGGCCGTGGCGTAAACTGTGTACACTAATCCGAATGTCATCACGATCTCGAATACCAAAGCGTTGGACACTCCCACACCGGACGACAACCCGAAAGTTGGTACACCCTGCGAAGCAACATAACAAAACCCAAATAACAGTCAAATAACGGAAATAACTGATTTTCTAACAAGATTTTGGGCGGGGGAGGGGGGAATGGTAATGTTACCAGGTCGCCGGTGGCGAACTTAAGTAAGAGGCAAGCGACGGTGGAGCCGAGGAGTTGGGCGATCCAGTAAAGGATGCCACGCAAGAGAGTGATGTTCCCGCCAACGAAAGCACCGAAGGTGACAGCCGGGTTGACGTGTCCACCTGAGATGTTGGCGCCAACGGAGACGGCAACGAAGAGGGCGAAACCGTGAGCTAGAGAGGCGGCAATGAGACCGGCGGGAGTGGTTGCTCCGTTGTCAGTCAGCTTGTTAAAGGCCATACCGGAGCCCGATCCAGCGAAAACGAAGATCAAGGTTGAGATGAACTCAGCCAAAGCTGCCTTGAGAGCATCGGGGTGAGTAGCCTCTTCGGGCCGGCCAACGGCAATGTTTCTGATCGGCATCTTTATCGTCGGAGCAGTGGAGTGATAATCGGAATGTTGTTTTTGGTCTGGCTGGTGTCCACTTCTCCACTAGCTCTTATATTTGAAGTGCTTGGTACACAGTAACCGGGATTAGTCTGTTACCGGTTGAAAGATGGTGTATTATTTTGAAAGGATATTGGTTGACAGCCTGTGATATATTTATTTAAAGAATTTATGTAGTTTTTCGGCAACGGGTTGAACCGAGAAACCAGTCATCCCTGTTACGACAGCGATTGACAGATGGATGAATAATTGCCACGTGTTCATATTGGATAAGAGCAACGGAATGTGCGGCGTTCGGCCGACTTTTTTGTTTCATTTCACGGCTTCCCCTGGAAAGATCGAATCATAATCTTATCGGATAGACTGCCATGCGCATGTGATTCTGACACGTGGAATAAGGATACTGATCTGATGGTTGAAAAATATTGTGCTAAATACAATGGAAAATAATGGGAAGACGAGAACATGGAAATTAAATTAAATTTGGGTTTGAAAATCATGTTCACGTTCTCTAGTTTGGATGTAATCATGAACTAAGGACAAAGATAAAAAGAAGGAACAACTTGAATTATTAAAATTCTAATTATTTTAAGTTTTAATCATTTAAAGATTTAATAAGAAGTTAAAAACAAGGTTTAGGTGTATTGGAGCAGTAAAATTAGGTTATTAGTTTAGTTTGTTTCTTCATTTACCAAAGAAAAACAAGGTTTAGGTGTTATTTAATGATTAAAAGAAATTAAATGTTGAGTTTTTAATACCGAGTTTTTTAAGTATTGAATTGTATTATAATTAAAGGTTGAAAATAAAATTTTTGATTAAATGAAAAAAATAGTGTAAAGTATATAAATGTCCCCGATTATAGGGTGTTCATTTATTGAGCCTATCGACTATTAAAAATTACAAAATGATTCATTGACAACATAGTATTGCTTTGTTGAGTCTCCTTATTATTAAAAGTTACAAAAGATCCCCGATTATAGGGTGTTGCTTTGTTCCTTTATTATGTCGTCGAACCAGTGCTTAAAAGTAACGACAGTGTTAGTTGACATTAAAATTTAATTTTATTATATCTCAATCAGAAGATTAATGTTTATCTCAAACAACCATCATTTTTTAACAAAAAAGGACGAGTTTGGTACATACAAATAGTTGGGTGACCATTTTATAACTTTTGATTGTTAGGGGACTTAACAAACATGTCGAGGGACCATTTTATAACTTTTAATAGTCGTAAGACTCAACAAAGTAGTATCCTATAGTCGGGGATAATTTTGTGTACTTTATCCAAAAAAAATTAATGGTTTATTTTACATATAATAAGATAAGGTATTAGATTCTTTAAGCAATATATAAAATTCCAATTTAAACATTATAAATAGAATGATATTTTCAGAAAATAGAATAAATGAAATGAACTCATCAAACAATCTCATTAGTAAAATAGGTGTTATTTTTATAGAATTTATTGTTTAAATAACTACTTCTGTAAAATATACTTATTGATTTAATAAAAATAGAATGAATGAATTAAAAATTATTCACAATAATTCATGTAATATTTGATTTAAATAACTATCACATTTCTTGAATTCAGTAGCCTTCAAGGAAGGCAAAGAAAAGTGTGTTACAAATTAATGAAAAGAATTGAAAAATTCAAGAAAATGAAACATTTACGATTATGAGGTAATATTTATTAAAATTTCTTATTTATTAATAATGTATATATTCTATAAATATAATTGTTTAAATTTAAATTTTATCTGAAACAAAACTTTTTATAATACAAATTCTAAGCAACTGCAACCTACATAATTAGAAGGGCCATATATAGAAGAAAATCTTGTTGACTCAAGAAAAGTGAAACTCAAGCATTTACCCATCCCATTACATCATTCAAGACCAACCGACTAACCCACTAATGACCACAAAATGTACTATCCATTATTATAAAGACTACATGCTTTTTTTCTTCTTTTCATCATACCCATAGCATATGTGTCACCCTCGTAATAATTAATTTATTAAAAGAAATTCTGAAAATATTAAAAGTAAAAGATATAAGAATTCATTATACATATCAGTAGTTAAATAAGGTATTATTTTTCTAAAAATTTTAAATTTAAATAGTTATACTTATAAATCGTATCTACATATTAATAATTAAGAAAAATTATACCTTTATGAACATAAGTCTAATCATCATGATTATATGCGCCAAGAATAAAGTAAGCTTCAAACGATTAAATGTTTTTTAAGCAATTTCCCCCCTTAAATGTGGAAATGAAAGAACAAAGATGGTCCCATCCAAAAGACAGCTCTTTGATATTATTGATTTCTATATTTACTAAAACAATTATTCTTTTTAGAAAAAAACATAATAATTCAAATTTGTTTATCCTCATCATATTCCATTTCCTAACATAATGCTACTTTGGTTGGTAAAGCCTAAGAGCTGAACAAGACAGCTAATCCAAAGATTTTGTTTTATTTTCAACAAATTATCTCTTCAATTCTATATGATTCATACAACTAACACTAATCAGTTTTATTAAATTGTATTAAATTTCATGCAACAATTTTTAGATTCGTGACAGTTTTTTATAGTATGTGGTGGTTATAAGATAATATTTATTTAAAATTATTTTAATTTTTTTAGTTGAAAAGGTAAAAGGCCGCCTAGCTTCCTGTTCTATCTACTATTAGCAGATCCTCTTCTTAGTGTTTGGTTGGAGGAATGTGAGATTTTCATGGGAATGAAATCCACATTCCCATGAGAATCTCACATTCACCCGTTTAGTTGGCCGTGAATGTCATTCCCCGGTAATCTTACATTACCAATAGTAGATTTTTTAGAGTATATTACCTGAAATGTCATTACCTCCCTTTCTTTAAGTATTGTTGGATTACTGGCGTTTTTGACTAAAATGACCTTAAAAAATTTTCTTTAAAAAATATTCTTATTCTGGCATTGAATAATAAAAATTCTACGAAAGTTAAATTACAAATTTATCCTTAAACTATTTTAGATTTACAAAAAAAAAGTCTTTAATTAAAATTTTATATGAAATTTAGGGATTAAAATAAAATTTTACCATTTCATTAAACCATTTTATATTTTCAATTTTGTAAAAAAAAATATTAATTTTATGAATTTAATTTTTTTAAAGAAAATATATAAATATTTTTCAACTTGTTAAAAAAACAAATATATAATAAGGACAATTTGGTCAAATATACATTCCATAATCTTTATTCCTTTAGTCAAACACGGTAATCTTACATTCCTGCTAAACCAACCAAACACAAAATACAACATTCTTAGTAATCCTATTCCCTGATAATCTTTTATTCTCACTGGTAATCTTACATTCCGTGAACCAAACGCACCCTTAAGGTAATCTTTCAAAAAAATGGTATCTTCCTGGTGCTTTCACATCTGCTTGGCGACGAAATCAGCAACTCAATTGACCTCTCTAGGTATGTGCTTCAGTTCTACTTCCCAATTTCTCTTCAACATTTTTTCGATATGTTGCATAATAGTTAGCTTCCTACAGACGCAATCTTTTTTAATTATCGATAATAAATACACATCCTACAGACGTAACTGCTCGAATCCATAATCTCTAAAGAAAACAATACTCCACTAATTCACTAAGTCTACTTGATAGATTCGGATCCGTGACAATTTTAAAGATCACAACAAATTAATAATTTGTAGCTTTTATAACCTAAATTCGAACATGTAAATATATGTTACATCCGCAACATATTTCGGTTATTAGTATAATTTAAATTTAAATTAATTAAATTATATGTTAAATATTTAAATTTGTTAAGTATATGAATTATTTAGTTGTTTAAATACAAAAAGAAAAAAAGAAAAGTGGGATGATTATATCTAAATCCAAGTTTATCAACAACACTAAGTGAATTCTTATAATCCGGATGGACTGAAGGGGCAAGTAGGGCGGTCGCTCTCTAAAAATTTTAATTTTTATATATTTTAATTTTCTACTTTATATTTTATATTGAAAAATCTGTTTTCCCTCTAAAATTTTATAAATTTGTATCCTTTTAAAATTTATAAATTTATCCCCTGATATAAGATACTTTGTTTGTCCCTGCATATAATGGATAACGAAATTCTCATTAGATGTCCACAAAGTAAAATTGATTTTTATTTAGTAAAAATCATAATTACACATAAATTTTCATTAAATGTGTACGAATTTATTTAATTATATACATAAAATTTAAACTTCAATTTATTTATATACATAATTTTAATTCTAATTTAATTATATCATTTCAAAATAATATATATTTTATTTTCACATTTAATAAATAAAATATTGATATAATAAATAAACGTAAAATGATGTTATATCGTTAAAAACTTTAATAATTTGAAAATCGAATAAAAAATTTTATATATAAATTACACAAAAATAACAATTAATTTTAAATTATCTAAATTTAAAATATTGAAACAGATAAAATATAAATAAAACACACACACACACACACACACACACATATATATATATATATATATATTATATATATATATATATATTATATATATATATAGATATATATATATATTAACATCTCGACAGATATGGGTAAGCTACACGTTGATATCTAAACTGTTATTTTATTCTGTTTTGGTCTCTAACCTTTATTTTAAAAAAACCACATCTAATGTTTATTTTAAGTTTCAATTTGGTATCCCACCATTAAAAATTAATAGAACT